>NW_007577872.1:196894-215368 GCF_000690725.1 Stegastes partitus | reverse complement strand
GAAGGAAATTCTTTTGCCAGATATTACTCAGAAAAACTACAATAACAGAAGAATTAATGTAGGCGGTGGACCAGAACAGCAAAAGGGAAGCTTTTTAATAAAAATAAAAACATCTATATGTTGTCCATGTCTGTGATTATAAATCATACTAATTATGTTAATTATGCAACATTTATTTCCTGATTTATTTGGTCTGTTTTGAGCAGCTCCCAAAAACCCATATTTATAGTAAACTTTGTTTTTTAGATCTCCAAACCATCTTCTGCCTGTCGTTGTGCTTCATGGTGTCCTTATCCTTCTTCTTTTATTATTTCTTTGTTTGACTTGCTCTAGTTTTGCTGATTGGAGTGTTGTGAAGCCATTTAAAGTGTATTATATCGATATACCGACGTGAACATGTGGCTGCAGCACTTCAGAGCCACGAGGCTTTTCAAGGTGACAGCTTTGGCCTTTTATTCCAGCAGGATAATAAATCAGACGAATCGTTGCACTGAGACTCACATCTGATGATGACGCACCGACCAGCAGATCTCCTAAACATATAGAGACACATACACTTTATTAGGTACACCTGTAAACTTTAATGTAATCCAATATAACATCTGTACCATAAATTCTTTATTCATGACACTTGTACATTTTTAGTTGTTGTTGCCAAAAAGATCATTTGACTTTAGTTCTGTTACTGAGGTCATGGTGGTGATGTACTGGACTACATCACAATAACAAACATCTAATGAATAGTGTTTATCCTGCACATTTAAAGCCAAAGTGCTTTCTAGTAGAAAAATAAGTGAGATGCTCTGAAAGAATATTATGTGTTATTTAAATATTAAGGATTTAAACCCTGCAAAAGTGATGTAAAATACAACTTAACCTGAGTATAATAAATATCAAGGCTAACACAATATAATTTCTAATTTAAATTTACCTGAGTTATTTAAATATTAGGTAAAAAAAATCTACATAAACGGTATAAAATACAGCTTTACCTGACTGTAAAACATAACAAAGCTGGGACTGCACGTTGTTATTAATGAGGGAGATTAAGCTGACTAATTAATCATTATAGCTTAGACCTCTTGGTGTTTTTATTCATGGAAACTAACCTAAATAGTTACAACTAATAATGTTTAATTTTAATTATTTGAAATTTTTATTATTTAAATTAAATTAAATTAAATTAAATTATTTCAATTTTTAAAGAAAAGTAAAATATATAAATACATGTTCCTAATATTTTGCCCCCCATATGTATGTTAACTGAGTGGGAAAAAATCAGGAACACCTCTAAATTGATTAGATTTACATTTCCCAGATGTACCTAATAAAGTGTCTGGTGAGTGTATATCTGCAGCTCTGTCTTTAAACATATAGTTTCTGTGTGCAGAGTTAATGCGTCCAACAACGATATCTGTTGGAAAATATAAATCTTTTAAATGCAAGAATCAGCAGTTCAGTTTGAAGTCAGGTCATGTTCAGTACGTGGAATTTCCTCATTAATGTAGTCACGCATGTTCACATGTGACTCAAGAACCAACATGAATTTGCCCTTTCAGACGATGTCGTCACACATTTGGCATTTTTCAATCATCTCATCTCCTAAGTGCTGAACTGTGTAGAAAGTGTGCAAAAAACTAGAACAGGACAGAAAAACAAGACATAACAACAATATGCAATCTGTCAAATGTAATTAAATCATGATTATAACAATTTCAAACCAAGACATCTTTAAATGTTCCAGAGTTCATTTTTCAGGGGAAAAAAAACATTTAAATTCCTTAAGTTAAAACAGACTGTAAACACAATTTGTACTCTTTGGAAGCTCTTTGACAGAATACCAAAGTTTTGACATGATTTGGGGTTTTGATGTTGTGCACTTTGTGCCAGAGATGTGAGGAAGAAAGTAAAAATATCTGCACACTGAAACATTTCGTCCTGACAGGTGTGCTCAGCAACCTGGCACAGAATCATGCTGTAATTTTCCTCCCTATTTTAAATACGTCCCACTCAAAACAGTTGATGGCTAGTTCATTATATACCGGAGGAACTTTTTTCACCATTTGTTTTTCTGTTTGTTTTTGCAGCTGTACAAAATTATACTGACTGCTGTTTCTATTATTTTGTCCACCACATTTATGTCATATCAGGTGACTGTACACAGCAAAAAGATATGAACCGGTTTTATTAGGACGTCACGAATAGACTTCCACCTGAAAGTGTGCCTTTGTCTTTTTTCACACATTCATATGATTGCATGTTTTACTTATAAAATAAGCACAGTTTACATATAGAGAATATGTGTAATATTAACATGTGTATGTGTATTTATTTTTATATTAGCATACCTGTGTAGATATATAGATATATAGATGTATATTTTATGTTTTTTGATCAAAATTGAAAAGAAAATGTGACCTAGTTGTTTATAAGGGTGTTCTTTCTTTTGCATACATTATTTAAACCTAAAAAAGCAGAAATAAAACAAAATAAAATGTAAAAAATTAAAATAAAGTCCCGGCCACGCCCCGGATGTTGTTCTACTACTTCCGGGTTGACTGTCATGGAGGTTTCATTGCTGCAGTAATGCAGTAAATTCTTTTAGAATATTTTTTTTTTAAAGAGGCCGTTTAACAGAGCAGCAATGAAGACTAAAGACGCGGAAAAACTGAAAGTATTTTTTTCTGCAGTTTACGCTTTTGGCGTCTGGACCACGATCGGATCTTTGTTATATTTGAGATACATGGGTCGTTTCGAGGACATAAGGGGTGAGGGACATGGACTGGAAAACACTCATTTGTTCACATTTTAGTCAATAAATGTATTGTATTGTCAGCTATCACATATTTTCATGTATTTATTTTAATGCTGAAGAAACCCTACAAACAGTGGGATTGTCAGGCCAGTTCTGACGGCTCACTTCCTGGCCCAGTACATGCGTACAGTGAGCTACACCTTGAGCCTCGTTTTATAGCCTATATTTGTTTACAATTGGAAAATTAAGCACGCCGAATTAACTCTTTACCTTTTCTTTACGTCCTGTATAATTGCATGTTCTGGTAGCTAGCACTGAATTTCTTCGATATTGAAGAAAACCTAAAAATAGGAGGATTCTCAGTGACGTTCTGAACCGTGCCTCCGTTTCAGCTACATTTGTTTACATTGTTTACGTCGATTTAGCTGTTAGCTGCTAACAGTCACAATTAAAAGTTCTTAACGCACATTTCAATTCCTGATTCTAATAACGAGACGTTTTTGTTTTTTGTTTTTAATATAAGTACCAGATGATGCTTTCAGTGTCTTGTAAAAGCTTCAATCTGTTCCTATAGATGGATGCTGTTAAAGCACAAAACCCTTTTAATGTTGTGTTAGGTGGTCAGAAATGACATGCAATGAGCTTTTATGTTATATTTCTTCCTAATTTTGCATTTCCATGTTCCGTACAACAACAATAATGATGATCACTAATTATTTCATTTAATTTTATCACTAGAACAATCCAATCATTTAATATATGATAATACATTCTTCTAAATTATTATTTTAAATATATTACACTTTTAGCCTTGTTTTTAAATAAGACTTTTAGTAGAACATCTTTTACTTGATTTTAAGTATTTTCACTTTACAGTCTGCTTTCTTTTACTCAAGTCAACGTGACAGTAATAATAATAATAATTATTTTTGTGTTATAATGCTTCAGCAAACCTCACAGCTCATTCTTGTATTTGACTTTTAGCCCAGTGTAAAGCTTTATAGTCACAGTGCAACTGTATTTGCAGCCTGTTCCTGTAGCTGTTTGTAGTAAACACATAATATTCCTATAAAACTGTTCCACTGCAGTAAACACATACAACCAGCTTCATGTCAGTATCAATCAATCCTGTTCATTTATTCTGTGATAACCTCTGCAGCTGATTTACGTTCCTTGGACTCAGTTTACTCAGACATGATATCAGTTGCAATAACGAAATACTTTTTTTTTTTTTTTCATCCATCTTAGTGAAAAAAGCCGAGGAGGAGGAAGACAATCCATACAGGGTTGTGTACGAGACGGCTCACACCAAAACAGTCATCGTCTACAAAAAAGACTTTGTCCCTTACACCACGAGGCTCTTCAACTTCTTCAACTCCTTCACCGGAAACAAGTAGCTGCAAAGGACGCTGTCGAGTAAATCCGGATGTATTTGTGTGATGATGATTTATGAATGAAAGTCCAGACACGTGTCCACGTGTCGTGGTCTGACGGAGCTGCTGTTGTGTTTGAAAGCGAGTGGATTGCAGATGATCTATATTAAACCATTAAGAAGACACGGTGATGTTCAAAGTCTAATCAAGTTGAAAAATGTTTAAATAAATCTTATTTTTCCAGTCGTGTCAACAGGCCTCTTTTACTGCACAGATTTGGATCCGTGTTGGTCATAAGAGGCGTCACCAAAACAGCCTCACATGATTGTCAAGCGCTCACTAAATTATCTTTTTAAACAGCTGCAGATTGCAGAATGAAGCTTTTGGGCTAAGTAGCTTTAACATACACCCAGCCTTTCAGTTTTATTCCTGACTGTTTTTCTGAAGGATTTTCCAGAGGAGTTTGTTCATATATTCCTAATAGTCTAATTTATAGAATGTCTTACTGCTGAAAACAAAAAGAAATGTGTTTTTATTTCTGGCCTTTCTGGCTATGATTTACGGAGTGATAAAAAGTGATAATATAAAAATAAACTGGAACTTAATCTCGATCACCGTATTCTAATTTAATGAAGTTGAGCGTGTGATTAGCCGTGAAAATAATATATTTATATAAAAATACACAAATTGTCAGTCTCCCTGAGTTACTAATAATCAGTATATCAAATCAAATGTTTGTGTTACATACACTGTTGTACGTGGTTCAGTATGTAATAAAATGTGTTGTGTACCTGGTCTGACTTATATTCACAAAATAAGGTAGCAGTGCAAAAGAGACAAAGAACACACAAAACCAAATAGGCTGCACAGGTACAGCCAGAATGTGATGCAGTATTTACAACTGGATCTAAGGATTCACAGTTTTAAAATCTAAAGTGGCTACAAAATAGGATTTAAAATATAAAGTGAGTCTTGTAGTGTTGTTGTTGTTTTGTATAAACATGTGAATGTAGACACCCAGTCTATATTGTAAATAATCCCTTCATAATGTAGTTTAAAGGGGATTTTAAAAAGCGCCTTTTATTGTCCCTGCAAAGCTCCAGTAGAAGCTGAGCGTGCGCGTTCCCGGCTCCGGCCACAAGAGGGCGACGCCGGCTCGTCCACGCTGCAGGTGTCCGGAAGTAGCGACGGCGTGCTCCCCGAAACAACCACAACAATGAGAGCCATCGTTCAGAGGGTCACCAAGGCCAGCGTGACAGGTAAGACTAGACCCGGGACAGGTTGGCCACGGTTTAAAGGTGCAGCTAACCCGAAGCTAACGGCCGCTAACCGTGCGTGCTAATGGAGCTAGCTGGGTTAGCATTAGCATTTAAATGAATGAGGCGGCTGCAGGGGGCTCTCTGAGCTGAGCTCAGCCGGTTTACAGCGCTGTTGGCCGGATACAGAAGCTCCAAGGGGGACCGACGGAGGTTATTTCCCCGCAGTAATGCTGAGACAGTCCGCAGGAGGGACGGCTGGGTGACCGGACCGACCACAAGCTGCTGTCCCCGGATCAGAGTGACATGTGGCCGGTCACCTGTCGGTCTGCTTCTCACTGGAGACAACAACAACAACAATAACAACAAATACAACAACAACAACAACAAACTGTTTTAAAATTTAATCAAACACACTTTAATTAAATGTAAGTTCATATAGCAGCGTTTCTTCCAGTCAACTCTGTATTCTTTAGTTGGCACAGTACAGTCAAAAACATGTTTAGTTTTTAAATTTACATTTTATTTTATTTTTTTCATGTACTGGTCAATGTTGAGTGTTTGGCATAACTTGCCCTCGTAGCTGACTGATGGAAAAAACATGCAAAATGTTGAGGCCTCTTTACGTCTGCAGATTTCAATTACAATAAACTTACTTAAAGGCCTGAACTTATTTATATATATTTAGTTATTTCCTTAAACTCTGAACCAGAAGTCGACCAGAACTACTTGGGAAAGCCCAGATGATTATGTCATAGCTTTGGAAGCTTCTGATTGGTTAATTGACAACATCTGGGTTAATTGGAGGCACACCTGTGGATGTGTTTTACAGCACACCTCAAACACACACATATCAGGAAGAGAACTGTGGACCTCCACAAGTCTGGTTCATCCTTGGGTACAATTTCCATTTGCCAGAAGGTTCCACATTCATCTGTTCAAGCTATTATATGCAAGTATAAACATTAAGGGAATGTCCAGCCATCATAGCGCTCAGGAAGGAGACGGGTTCTGTATCCCAGATATGAAGTGTTTTGGTTGAAATGTGCGTATTAACCCCAGAACTAAAGCAAAAAACCTTGTGAAGATGCTGCTGAAGCTGGTCAGAGAGTCATTATCCACAGTGGAACCAGTCCTGTACCGACATGAGCTGAAAGGCTGCTCAGAGAGGAAGAAGACATTACACCAAAAGAAACATAAAAAAGACAGATCGCAGTTTGTAGATGCACACAGGGACAAAGACTTTAATCTCTGGAGACATGTCCTGTGGTCTGATGAAACTAAAACTGAACTGTTTGGCCTTAATGACCATCGGTACAACATCCCAACTGTGAAGTATGGGGATGGCAGCATCATGTTAGGGGGGGGGGGTTTGTTGCAGGAGAAAAATGGCCTAAAATAAAGCTTCACAGTTGATGATGGGAATAAAAGTCCTGTTTACTACGAGCGTCTGCACACAGTATGTCGCATATTTGTGGAGGAGGATTGTCTCTGCAGCAGGATAATGAACCCAAACGCACCTCGAGGCTTCGAAGACGAACACGAGTAACTTAATCGCCGTCATTAGTCCTTGAAAGAGTCTCAAGTGTGACTCATGCGTCTTTGTGTGTTTTGCTGCAGTGGGAGAGGAGCAGGTCGGCTCAATCGGACGTGGACTCTGTGTGCTGCTCGGCATCTCGGTGGAAGACACCCAGAAGGATGCCGACTACATGTGAGTGTTCAGACCGCAGCCTGACTTCGATGAAACTCAGTACATTTACACCAATGTGCATTTAGTGTTATCTTGATACGACACGCTGGGTTTCAGGGAAATAACTTTGACTCCCCTACAGTTAATCTGACAGCTGTAGGTTCTGGTCAGTTCAGAAATCAAGATTTCAAAAAAAAAAAAGCTAGATATTGCTCAGAAAAAAAACAAATGACATAACCTAAAAAGGTAATAAACAATAAGATATAAGTATGATTTATCACTGAATTAAACTTAATAAGCTTCAATAAGGCTAGAATAGAACAGTAGAGAGAAACACTGGCAATTACACTGACGCAAAAATGAAATGTTGCGCCTGAAAAATCCAATAAAAATGAAATATTTCACATTAGATTCACGTTGCTGCACATGGAAGTGAAATATTACACCTGAGAAATTAAAAATATGACATAAAATGCTATAAAGAGTGAACAAATTGTGAATCTATGCGAGAAAAAAATAATAAATTAGAGCTAAAATCTTTAATTATTTAGTCAACGTGTCTGGATCTACTTTAAAAAGTCACATGTGTTTTATGCCAAAATGACAAATATTTCATAATTTAAGCTTCTCAAAGTACCGTAAACAAAATATCTTAGTGTCTAGCTGTATTTTTACATTAATTAGGCTAATCTACGTAACAAATAACCCTGTAGATGTTTTAGTTGTTCCATTAACAGCCTGGTGGATTTAACTAAAATATAAACCTGTAGAAGGCTGATTGAAGGTTTTATTACATCTTTGTGCTTGTTTTTCTTTTTTAATTTCATATATATTTTACTCACTGGCAGTATTTCCTGAGGTATATTTGTTTAACCAGCCCTCCTCCAGCAGATTATTTGCTTGTTATGTTGTTGTTTATTATCCAACTCAGTCCAGAGGGATATTTTTTTGTGTTGTGACTTTTCAGCGTGCGTAAGATCCTGAACCTGCGGCTGTTCGAGGACGAGAACGGCCGAGCGTGGACCAAGAGCGTCATGGACCGGGACCTGGAGGTCCTGTGCGTGAGCCAGTTCACCCTGCAGTGCATCCTGAAGGGCAACAAGCCGGACTTCCACGCGGCCATGCCGGCAGAGCTGGCCCAGCCCTTCTACAACAGCATCCTGGAGAGCATGAGGAGCAGCTACAAGCCGGAGCTCATCAAGGGTGGGTTGAGACCACAGTGCGGTATTTTCCTTTTTGCGTCGTTTTCTGATTTAGTCTGAGTTCCGCTGATTATTTTTTTCCTATCTTGGTGCTTTTCCTAAAATATGCCTAAATACGCTCTGATGCCATCTTCAGATCAGTCGTTGAGGAGCTGAAATTATAAAAGATTTTCAAAGTCAGACTTGCAAAATAGTCGGTGTGAAGGGTCATGGTGAGTCCTACGGGAAAAGAAGAAGTCAAGAGAGTGAACGATGGCAAACAATAGCAGCAGAATTAACAAATGTGGGATCAAATTTCAGCAAAAATTAAGACCAGTAGTCTGTAGCTGTTCATTTTCTTCATTTATGGCCATAAACTCGACCGTGTTGCAGTTAAAACATCGTCATTTGTTCTCCTTAGCTCAGTCGCTAAGGTGTTTGGTGCAGCTAATTTTAAGGGATTTCTTAAGGGTTTGACCAAAATAGTGAGAGACCCCTTAAATATTTAAGTGAATATTTTAAGAGAACTTTAAGGGAAAAACTTTAGGTTTTTTGCACATTTTAGGACATCTATGAACACATGTCTTTTCATAGATGATTGTTCTTGTTATTATGATGTAGTGCTTTTTTAAGAAACTTCAAGACGCTTAACAAAGTAGGTAAAATGCAAGAAAGAAATAAAAGAAAGAAAGGAACATAAAATTAAAAAAATGGGTGTTTGCACAATTTAGTCTGAAATCTGCTGATGAATTTCTTCCTTTTCGGTGTTGTTCTTCAACATTTTCTTAATGCGAGCCTGAAATCAGATGTTGATGAGCTAATCTTGTGAAGCCAGTTTGAACAGAGTCTCAGGAGGTTGCAGGACTTTTTTTTCCCCTTTACTTTGGATGCTAAGGGCTTTTATACAGCTAACTTTAAGCGATTTTAAGTGCAAGACCAAAAGAAAAAAGAAAACCTTAAATACATCTTAAGGAAACTGTAAACAAAAGTCTTCAGGGCATTTTGTAGGGTTAGTTTTAGCTGTGTGGTTTATTTTTTCTTCTTACTTTGGTTGCTAAGGGCTTTTATACAACTTACTTTAAGAGATTCCTTAAGTGCAAAACAAAGATAAGAAAGAAAACCTTAAGTACTTGGGTAAACATTTTAAGGGACCCTGAAACAAAAGACTTAAGGTTGTTTTGTTCATATTTTCTAATTTAGTCTGAAATCTTCCTTTTTGATGTTTTTCCTCAACATTTTCTTAATGTGAGCCTGACATCAGATGTTGACGAGCTAATCTTGTGAAGCCAGTTTGAACAGAGTCTCAGGAGGTTGCAGGACTTTTTTTCCCCTTACTTTGGTTGCTAAGGGCTTTTGTGCAACTAACTTTAAGAGAGTCCTTAAGCGCAAGACAAAGATAAGAAAGAAAACCTTAAATGCTTAGGTAAACATTTTAAGGGACCCTTAAACAAATGACTTAAGGGGTATTTCTAAAATCTGTTGATAAATTTCTCCCTTTTCTTTATTATCAGCCTTTGATCTGAAGCTCATTTAGTGAAAAATTGTCCCAGTTTGAAGGTTGATGGTGGAAAGTCTGGAGGTCAAAAAGAGAGTTTTAGATGTGTGTGTGGTTTATTTTTTCTTCTTACTTTGGTTGCTAAGGGCTTTTATACAACTAACTTTAAGAGATTCCTTAAGTGCAAAACAAAGATAAGAAAGAAAACCTTAAATACTTAAACATCTTAAGGGACCCTTAAACAAGATTTAAGGGTATTTTGTGCATATTGTCTGATTTAGTCTGAATCTGTTGATAAATTTCTCCCTTTTTCTTTATTGATCTGAAGCTCATTTAGTGAAATATTGCCCCAGTTTGAAAGGTCGCGGTGCAAAGTGTGGAGGTCAGAAACGGCTTCATCGTGGTCTCGGGAGGCTGCGGGACAACAAGGCTAAACGCTCGCGGCTACTTCATTCGCAGCTAATTAAAAACAAAAGTGTCGAGGGTCGCCGTTACGGCCGCCCACTCATGCCCCCCTTTGCCGTTTAAATTGCCACCTCGGTGCAGGCGGCGGATTATCGGCGCTGTGACGCTGCGGCGGTGACGGTGGCAGCGAACTGGGTCGGCCCACCGGGGAGCAGGTGCGGAGAACACCTTGTCCCAGCAAAGGGAGGCGTAAGGCTTCCTAATTAGTCCCCCCCTCCAGAGAGGAAATACGATGATGCAGCGCTTCTCCGTCGCGGCCCACGGCTTCATTGTGCAGATGGTGTCATTAATCTCGGGGACCCGCTGCAGGAAAGGAGAACATTTAGGCTGAAACTTACTGTCCTCGCGCAGCCCCTTCATCTCCCGTCCCCAATGTCTCAACGGCGGGATGATGAAACGTCGAGTCCCTCTGGTGATGAAACGACCGATCGAGCCTCTTCTAACTGCTGCTTTGTGTCGTTGTTTTTTTTCCAGACGGGAAGTTCGGCGCCTACATGCAGGTCCACATTCAGAACGACGGACCTGTCACCATCGAGCTGACGTCTCCCGCCGGTCCAACAGACCCCAAACAGGTAAAGGTGGAGGGAAGGAAATCTGCATAAGAAGCAGTCACCGGTTGCACAGAACACCCAAAGTTCTCCACTGAGCTGGCCCGTTTAGTAGCACATAAGGGTCTGAATGTTAGAAAAGAAACACACTTGGGCGTCAGACTTCAGACTTTCTTAAGCGTAGTTGCACGAAATGTTTCCCTCCTAAAACCATTCATTGCATAAAAATAGACTGTAGAATTCTACCCTCACTGAAGACTATTTGTTCGCTTGTGTTCACGTTTGTGGATCCTGTTATCGCCTCAAAAAGTTGATTCATAGACGGTAAAAATGGTGGAAAAAAACCCAAAGTTAGCATCTCTGGAGGAGCACAAACCAAATAGAGGCAGAAACAACGAATACGAGAAGAAACTTCGACTAGAACGAGTTCAAAATATCTGCAATTACAGCCATAAACTGAACCCCGTTGCAGTTAAAATAAGATTTAGAGTCAAAGGAAGCTTCCTGTGGTCGCTAAGCCAAACTTTAAGGGATTTCTTAAGTGCAAAATTAAGGCTGCATTCCAGATCGCGTACTGTTTTTACTCAGCAGCTGTTCTCGTCTCAGTTTGCAAACAACTGGGACGCACTACTTGGTCGTAATATTGCATTCAGACTATTTTATGCTTACGGTGCAGAGGATTGTGGGTCAGAATGGCCAAAGAAAGTGGACGTAGTAGGACATCCTGGGACTTTTTCCAGATTATATTTGACATATTGGGAGATAAAAACCTTTTTCTGGCGTATTTTATTGGTATGGAAGCTTGGATGCAGATTTTAAGGGAACCTTAAGGGGAAGACTTAAGGGTGTTTTGTGCAGCTGGCATCAGACGCTGATTTAGTCTGAATTCTGTGAATGATTTTCCCACTTTTTACTTTTTTAAAAAAGACTTTTCCTGAATATTTTACACATAAAACATAGATCAAGCTCAGGGCGCCTTAAGTGAAAGGCTTAAGGGTGTTTTGTCAGATTTTCTCAGTCATGTTGGAAGTGAAAATATAAATTAAAGACTTGTTTTCATGTCTGCTACTCGTGTACAAAGAGAAACAGTTGATGCAGCTCTTTGCCCAAGAAGTCCTTTTATTTCTCGTGTTGGCCACTAGGTGGGGATGTTTGCTCTCGTGTTGTTGCTCGTGCTGCATTGACATCAGTGTTTTTATCGAGTTTAAGAAGAAACGAGGATCATCCGACACTTGGGCGGTTTGCTTTGTTGTGTTGTGTAGGTGCGACTTCTACACACGACCTGAGTCGACATCAAAAGTTGTCGTCCAACCAGTTATTGTTTTTTAAAGGTGCAAGAAGGAGAGAAAAAAACACCCTGTAACTTCAGGTTGGGAAAACATCTGCACACTTTCAGGCTCCAAATCATTAATTTAATTCTCTTCAAAGGCAGCGCTTCCACTTGAAAGATCTTCCTCGGGAGTGTATCAAAGAGAAAAAGAGGCTTTTTTTTTTTATTTCCATGCTGCCCGCTGACCAGCAGGTGATAATGATTTGATTACTGCCTCTTTAAGAAATTCCTCTTTGATACTTGCGTGAGGAAAATCCGTGAGATCGAAGCGTTGCCTTTGAAGAAAATGCTCTTGAGGTAAATTAAATTAACCCTCCTGTTACCTTCACATTTACTCACATCTTTTATCCTTGGCGTAGACCTCCAGAAAATGATCAGAATTAAAATTGTTACCCAAGTTTATGTGTAAATAGTCCTTTATATAAAATAAAACTGAAAAAACAACGTCAGCAGCTTATTTAGAGACCCCAGCAGGAGGGTTAAACTGTTTGGGGGCCTAAAACTGTGCAGACCTGCGCCGATGATGAATATAGACGAGAACCTTTTTAGTGGGAATTCCATAAAATTCATGAATCGGAATGTAAATTTCCCGAATGAGGGTTCAATAAGTTTATCTCATTTTTTAAATCTGGCTATTAAAGAGTCGTGTGCATGATAAACACAGTTCACAGCTCCACAGATGTGTCACAAATTCAGAAAAACAGACCCCAAAATACAAAAAGTGCAGCCTGTGAGTGTGTGTGGAGTCTTTTTCTTTTTTATATATATAAAGAAAGGATCAAAACTTTTGTGTGCATCGTGAAAGGTGTCGCTCACAGCGACAAACTCAAAGAGTTCTCGCCCACGTCTGCAGTTCCCTTCAGCTAAAAGAGCTTTTTTTTCATGTCACCTGTTCAACGCCGAGCAGCGTTTAGCCGCTAAAGAGACCAAGGTTTTGGCATCAGGAGGCTGAGAAAGAAACCTAAAGGGAAAAACAAAGTGTGATGCTGCTCTGTGGCGGCCGTAATGAGGCACCTGTTGGCTCACATGTCCACCATTACTACTTTATTAGTGCAGCTGCAAGTGGGCAAGAAGCACTGAAGGATAATCCCACTGTAGCTCCCATTAACGGCCTGTTTTGTCTCGTAGAACGCAGAAGTTTGCATCGACCTTCATCTTATTTCTAACTTTCCTTGATTTCGCTGTTTTGTTTTCTTTTTCTTTGAATAAAGGAGAGAAAAGTCAAAGGCAGCAACATCTAACAGTCGCTTTAAAGCTTCTGTTTTGTGCATCATGTTGTTCCAGCCTGCTGCTGTTTTCCTCATCAGATAGAAGAGTTTTCATTAAAATTCAGTTCACAACACAATGCGATGAGAATGCACAGATTTTTTGGGATTTTTTTCGACCTGCAAAAGAGTTCCGCACAAAAAAAGACTGACATATATCATGTTTTTGGGATATTTATTATATAAATCCCTTCGTCAATCATGTTTTTAACGGATGCCGAACATTTTGGGAATTCGATGTTTACGTCGGTTAGCGTGACTTTCTGAAAGCAAAGCAGCGACTGGACGGTTATGATACGTACCTTTCCACAGGTGTTACACTATATAATTTTCGGGTATTTCTTTCTATACTTGTCTCCTTTATACTTTGTGTGAACACTGTCTGCAGTTCAGCCAAAACCTCAAGAATTTTTCTTGCGTGACTGTCGGTTGTAGCTGAGGCACTAATGATTTCACTTTTTGGATGAGGAGCGCCAGAATTTTTTGTTTGTTGCAGAATCGGGTTCAAGCAAACTGATTATTTTCAAGTGAAAGATGAAATATCCCAGTTTTAAGCTGGAATTTGCTTCCTCATAAATCCATTGTTTAGGGCACAGTTGTCGTCCACACTTCTGACTGTTACTGATATTACATCATGTTTATTTTATGTTTGACTTTACGTGTAAATATCTACTGAGACGTGTGCTGCAGCTGCGAATGTTGACTCTGACGCTTCACTGCACCTTTTATATTTATATGGTGGGCTTCATGTTTTTTAGCACGAGTATATTTAGTCTATAATCTCGTTGCATCCTTAATAAAATGACACTAAAGGCTTTCTGTCCCGACTGAACGGCGTTACAGACGAGTAGCTCAAAGACCATCAGAAAGTTTTAGAAAAAACAACAATTCTCTCAGTTTTTCACAGGTTCTGGAGGATAAATGGTGTCAGTTCAGAGACTTTTCTTTACAAACAACATGTTTTACAAACCTGTCGGCAAGGTTTTGTGGTTCAGAGGGTTAAATATTTTATGTATGTCATCGAGGATCCATTGATCCAAATTTAAGAATGGTTGCTTATTTTTTTTTAATTGTCCTGCATCCACCTCCAGCAATGATCACATTAACTAATACTTTTGTCACATGACTGTTATTCACAGCTGTGTTTGTGCTGAGTCGCACAGGATTTTATGTTTGTTACAGAATCTGTTTGGTGCAAATGGTTTGGCAAATTGTTAAATAAGATGTGGAATAAAGTGATTTTTAATGAAATATCATGATTTTAAGCCTCGGTTTGGTTAAGTTTTGCGCCAAAATGGTATGTGACAGAAGAGCAGATGAAGGACCGTTGGAAAGTTGAATGTTTCTGGATGATAAATGATGTTATTTCAGTGACTTCAGAAATGGTTCTGACGAGTTCTGAAGTCAAACGAGCTGCACACAGCCGGCAGTTCAGCTGAGACGTCCACACGTTTTAGTCACGTGGCTGTTAGTCACAGCTGAGACAGAAGTTTGTGTTTTTTACAGGATCTGTTTGGTGGTTTACGTTTGGCAAACTGTCAAATAAGATGTGGAATAAAGTGAAACTAATTAAATATTACATTTATTAGTTGAAGGATGGCTTTGTTTTTACGGTTTCTGGATGATAAATTATGTCAGTTCAGTGACTTTTTCAAAGAAACAACAACATGCTTTTCAAAGCTGCCAGCAGAGTTTTCAAAAACGTCTCGTGCATGTCACCGACGACTCGTTGTTTCAAAGTCAAAGTTGCATATTTTTTAATTCACTGGATTTAGCAGCTCTTAAGCTCCGTTGTGATGAAGGACGAGGGGTGAGTTGGTTTCGGGAAGACACATAAAAAAAAAAAAGAACCCGAGCAACAATCATGTCCCGGTGATTGACGTGTGCCTTCGCCACCTCTTCCACCCTTCGCCGAGCCGGACTGATTCACAGCGTTCTCACTCAGTCGCCCCCATGGCGGAGCTGAAAGTCCCCCGACTTGGCTCAGCCGAGTGCTTGTGTACGAGCGATGTGGGCGACAGGCTGTTATGTGTGGGCTTCGGATGATTGGCAGCTCAGGCCCACATTCGCAGGCTTCGGGGAGCTCGCTGCAGCGCCGGCCAGGCTCTGGAATACCGTACGCGCACCGTACAAAACCAGAGGCTTTTTTTTTATTCCGCGCTAGGATCAGAAAGGGTTAATACGTACTTTGCAGAGTTCGACTTCGACTGGTGCAGGACTGAAAATCCAATCAGCAGGTGACTCGATTCTTTTGAGCTTCGTGTGATGAGCTCAGTATTGAACCTCGAGACGCCAGAAGATTATAGCAGACGTGTGATCGCATTTGTTGTAGAAAGTTATTGATTTTCATACGAACAGGTTCTCTCTGTTTTACTGCAACATAAAGTCCTGAACCTCGATGGAAACAGAGCAACCAAGAAGAAGAAGAGAAAGAGCTCAGAGATGTCTCGTTGGAATGCCAGAAATCTGAAAACAAAAGTTCAATTTCTTTGATTATTTATTTACAAAAACTGAAAAAAAAAATTGGAATCAACACCAGCTCTCGGAGAGAAAATGGTGACTCCACATTTTAATACTTACATTTTTAATTCGTCCTCGTTTCCTCTCTGCCTCGTTGGCTAAAGTTCAACAGAAAAATCCCTGAAGTTTTGTCACGTGACCATTTGTTCAGTTTGTTTTTCACAGAATCCGATCAGCACAAATGGTTTATGTTTGGTAAACTGCTGAATAAGATGTAGGATGAAGTGATTTTGATGGAATATTACGAGATGGTGGAGATGGTAGTGGCTAAAGAACTGTGGGAAAGTGGAAAAGTGAACAATTCTTTCTATTTTTACAGTTTTAGGTTCTGATGAATAGTGTAATTTTGGTCACTTAAAAAAAACCTGCAGATCATAAAATCTGAAAAAGTGAAAGTTGAGTTTCTTTGATTACTTATTCCACAAAAATTTTTTTAAAAACCCTAATCAACATATTCAGCATTTTGCCAAGTGCCCACAGGTGTTACCAACACTGGGAAAGAACAGTGTCTCTACTTGCTGTAGATATTTTACTATTTATATTTATAATGCGTCTCCTCTCTGCTCTGTGGAAACACTGCCTGCAGTTCAGCCCAACAGTCCCTGGATCTATTTACTTATTTATTAATATTTGCAGAATCCTGTTCGCGCAAATGGGTTATTTTTGGTGACTTTTTTTAAATAAGATATGCATGATTTTAAACCTGGATCTTGTTACGTTCTCTGGCGAAATGGCAGATGAGTAGTTCAAGGACCTGCGGAAAGTTAAAAGTGAACAATTCTTTCTGTTTTTACGGTCTCAGGGTCTGATAAGTGGTGTGATTTTGGTAATTTTTTGAGGTAACAAGCATTTTACAGCTATAAAGCTCATAAAAAAGGAAAAAGGGAAAGTTGAATTTCTTTATTTATTTTACAAAAATTGAAGAAAAAACCCTTAATCACCATATTCAGTGGTAAACACTGCCTGCAGTTCAGCCCAACAGTCCCTGGATTTTGAGCAAATGGTTTATTTTTGATGATTTTAATGACAGATGAGTAGTTCAAGGACCTGTGGAAAGTTAGAAACGCGACGATTCCGTCTGTTTCTACGGTTTGCGACTCTGATAAGCGGTGTAGTTTCAGCGATATTTTATTGCTGGTGGATTCTGGGGGTTAAGAGCAGAATGCCGTTCCCCTCGGTGACAACGTCTCCGAGCTTCTTCCTCCAACATCTGAAGGAGGTTCATGCATCCCGAATAAAGTCCTGACGCCTTGGCTTCGGGCCGGCTTTGGCTCGGTGGGCTTGGCTCGCCTGCCCAAAGGGAGGGATATTAAGCAGTCCTCAGAATTTTAATCTTGTCTGTTTGGGATGTTTTGCTGTGGGGGCCGAGGAGCCAAAGCCAAGGCTGAACATGAGGGATAAAAGGCCAGCCAATAGGCTACGCTTGGCACTGCAGGGAGGGAGGCGGTGGCGGCGGTGGTGGGGGGGGGATGAAGCAACAGCCAACAGACACTGTTCCTTTCTTTCCATGAATCAGGGATTTAGTCCACCGCGGGGTCAAGCGGCCAGCAAACAATGGAGTTATCCAGAGCCATGAAAATCATCCGGCGTTCGATAGCAGCACGGTCCAGTTCGTTCACCTTTTCTTGATTCTGATTTGGGCCCAGGAGTTGTGTAGCGTCCGATCACGGTTCTGAAATATTGATCGCTTTATGGCACGAACGTGTTTCCTCGCAGTGTCCGGTCGGCGATCGTGTGTCCCCAGCAGGCCTGGCTTCAATCCTGCAGCGTGGCTTTGTGCTCTTTGAATAATGTAATGACTTACGCAATGCTTTTGGATTTTTAAGATGACATTTAGGTCATAAATATTTCCCCCCGGCAGCCATAAAAGTTTCAGCATCTGTGTTTACAAGCCTCCTTCAGATGACGAGTGTAGCTTCATCATTACAACGAGGACGAAGGAGCAGGAGGAGGAGGAGGAGGAGGAGGAGGAGGCTTCGATTGGCTTTGAGTGAGAGTGAGTGCATCCAGTCACAACAATGGACTCATTGAGGCGATCATATGACGGCTGAGAATAGCAGCGGTCGTGTAGCCGCCGCCGTCGCTCCTCCGCTGTGTAATTAATTATACTAATTCTCATGCATGTTGGGACCTCTGGGCCACAAACTGCAAAAGGTCATGATCTGCAAGTCATGATGCAGCATGTTCACGGCGCCACCGCTGAGGCTGACGAGGCTGCAGCTCGGCCAAGAGGGGGAAATGTTAGATTTTAAAAGTTAAATTTCACCTCCTGTTATTTCACACATTAAACTTTTAACAAAGCGCAGCTCGTCCGACTCACCGGGACCGCGTGGACGTGACGCCGCTTCAAATCGGCCACGAAATGACCGCAGATGTTCCAGCTTTGGCAATAAATCGTGTGTTCGCTTAATAGTAATAACAAAAAATGTGTATTTATAGAGCACTTTCCTCTGAGTTAAAATATCAGCCGTGATTTAGTCCCTGTTCTCCCTACAGCGATGCTCTGATAATGAAAATGTGTTCTTGGTCACCTTTTTTTTGGTTTGTTTATAAAGTATTGACTCCAATTCAGAAACCAATAGTCGTCTGGTTCAAA
>NW_007577872.1:192925-194986 GCF_000690725.1 Stegastes partitus | reverse complement strand
TACTAGAGTATATTTGCATGTTGTAATGTTTCAAAAACACATTATTATTCTCATACCACACATTCTTCTTAGCGTCTGTCTCTTTAAGGCCCGCCTCCTGAAAAGCCCAGTCCGCTCTGATTGGTCGGCTGGTCTGATCTCAGCCAGGTAGCCGTGGTTACATACATAGACTGTATAAAAGATGGACGTAGCTGCCGTGACGTCACCCGTTGGTTTCTGCACTGAGAAAATGAAGCCAGGGTTTTGCTACTTCCTGGTTGACTTCTTGGGTTTTTGGAGCCAGTGATGCAAAAATCGTTGGAGGGGGGCGGAGCCATAGGAGCAGCGATTGGTCAGATGGGCCCTCTTTGCCCCGCCCACATTTACCGCCTTCTGCTCGCTTCATCTGCATTGTTGCTGCCGACTGTCAATCAAGCCAGCCACGCCCCTTGCCCCGCAAAATGTTGACGATTTTTAAAAATTTAGTATTGATTTATTTTCAGATTGGCCACCTGATCTCTGAATTTGATGATGAAAACTAATAAGACAAAAATCCTGAGCTGGAGGAATGCAGTATTTCATGATCTGTGATCACTTCTTTTCCAATTCAAGTCTTTGGGAGCCAGGGCTTTGTGGAGCCAGCAGCTAGTGGACGTAGTGATATTGCAGGTTTTGACACTTCCGGGTTGGCTTTATTTTTCAGGGCCGGTTGCTACGTCCATCTTTTATACGGTCTATGTTTTAGCTTCTGTCTCTTTAAGGCCCGCCTCCTGAAAAACCCAGTCCGCTCTGATTGGTCGGCTGGTCTAATCTCAGCCAGGTAACGGTGGTTACATACCGTAACCTCAGATCTGTAGGTGTGTTCTAATTCAGAAAGGCTAATTCTGAAGACGAAATGCGTCACAATGGGCTACTTTGAAGGCTCATGGACGTGTCGTTCTATTACTGGGCCACGAAGGATCCAACAGATGGATGTTTTTCACGGCCCAACCTGCCCCATGATTCTTGTCTTTCTCCTGAGAATATGGTGAACATTTCAACCTCCATCTTGCCAAAATGACTAAAGTCTTGTCTTGACCGTCAGCTTCAGCTGTCAAGAATGAAACAAGAACACAAAAATAGAAAATCCTCCGTAAGCCATCCTTTGCATCTCTCGAAGGATGAAACTCCTAAAAAAAGAAAAGAAAAAGCTTACGAGATGTAGCTCCAGTGTGAGCGGCTCTAGCGAGGAAGTAGCGGCGGCCTCGTTCCGTGTTTGAGGACCAGACTAGAGGCTAGGTAGGCGTTATGTAAACGTGGAACATGGTGATGTGGAAAGAAGAACAACTTCTAATGAGGTGTTTCAGGCAGTTTTCTGTGGGAGATAATAACTCGCTCTGGCCCTCGCCTTTGGAAGCTCTCAGACCTTTTACATGCACGAAAGAAAAAAGCAGAATCTGGGCTCTTGAAGCTCATCTATGTGTTGGTGTGTTCGTGCCACTCTGTCCATACTGTATAGATCAGACTGTACATAATGGACTTCAGTGCTGCTTTTGCTTCTGGTTAAACACTAAACTGCATCTGGTTGTTTTAGTTCTTGTACTCGGCGGCAAAGTGAAAGAATTTACTACAAATTAACATTATCTTTTCATTTATTTTCCTACATTTAGTGGCAGATGACATGAAAGAAGAACCCCTTACAGCTGTGCTTCTGTGCAGGAGATTGCACCGTTGTTGTTTTGTTGTTGTTTTCTGCAGCGTCAACGAATGTAAAAATAGTCCCCCCCCCCCTCCTCTATTAATTATGTTAATGAATTGTGTCATGTGCAACACGGCAGCGTTAAACGTGCGGCGAGAAGCAGTTTGTCTGTTTCCCGACGTCTCCTTCTCCCGTCTGCTCTCTTTTGTTATTGTTGACGTTGCGGTGAAACTCGGCAACGCTCATGAGAGACAGACCTGTTTGTTTCTGTGCTTCGCGTTGCGGGGATGAAGAGGAGGAGGAGGAGGAGGAGGAGGAGGTTGTTCTTATTTGCCTTCAGTATTTGTTTACTAGCGCAAAAACAGACGAGTTCTGGGCGAACAGAGTCGGGGAGGCATTGAGTC
>NW_007577872.1:191036-192840 GCF_000690725.1 Stegastes partitus | reverse complement strand
GCTCCGCCCCCCTCGCTACTTCCAGGTGATCCAATCAGAAAGAGCTTCACGGTTCACCAGGTTTATTTACTTTCTTACAGCTGCTTCTGCTAATTTTAAAACACCTGAGCCACGAGCAACAATGTTCTGGCTGCAAGAGTGAACACAAGAGTCTTCATGCGCTCCCAGCATCTGAAGAACTAAACATCCAGCGGTAATTGATGCTAATGACCCCACAACAACAAGAAAGCCCTTAGTGTTAGCGTGCTGTGTGGCTAACATTAGCTCTGATGCTCACGGGTCGGAGCTCTGTGGAAACTGCGACACTGAGGAACGTTCAGAGATGAAGGAAACTTTATTTTGAAACCAGTGAACAAGGACTGGGTGGGTTTCCGTGTTTTCATGTCACCTGTTGAGCTTCAGCTGTTAGCTTCTCTCCTGCTCTCACATAAACTGCATTTTAACGCAGCCGAATTCACTATTAACCTCTTCTCGTTTGTACATTTTCTGTTTCTGTTGTCGGACAACAGAATTAAGATGAAAAAGTGACTTAAACGCAGCACGTTAAGACATCACGCTAACCTGCTGACGCTTCAAAATGCTGGTTTTAGAGCCACAACGTCGTCCGACAAACTCGCCGACATCTGCGCTGGTGATTCTGTGATATTTCCACGTCAAATGGTCACTCAGAGGTAAACTTGGAGGACACAGGAAGTCCTGCCACAGATGCAGAGAGTGTCTTCGTCCTGAAAGGGGCGGGGCCAGCAGCGTTTAAAGCTAACGATCAGGAGCAAAATTAGGAGTTATGCGGTCATGGTGAAATGAAGTGTGTGATGTCATGAGATGAATAATTGAACTCTGCAGACATGTGTCATTAATTTGCTGATAAAGTGGGACAGTGTTGCACCTTTAGATAATAAGTAAAAAACAACAAATAGCGTTGGTTTCTGACATAAAGAACTTGTCTGTGTTTCCTGTGTGTCCTCAGCTGTCGAAGCAGGAGAAGCAGCAGCAGAGGAAGGAGAAGACTCGCTCCAAGGGTCCGTCGGAGTCGGGCAGGGATAAGGGCGCCCTGCGATCCCGCCAGGACCACAACGCCAGCAGCGGGGCGGAGGGCGACGTGTCCTCAGAGAGGGAGCCTTAAGTCGGCAGGGTGAGATGAAGACACGTGCAGGCAGTTGCACCTACTGTGTCTCTGATGTGCTCTCAAAGGTTGTGATTAGACATCTTGATCGTGTTTATAAATTTGTTTTGTAAAGAGATTCACTGTGTTTGTTGCTTTTTAGCGTCGAGGCAAAACAAAAATACAGAAAATGCTCAATAGTTCTGCTTCTTAATCACACTTTTGTTGAATATTTTCTTCGTTAATGGCTGTTTTTATTGTTTTATTTGACCAATTATGGGCAGGAAATGCCGGTATAACTTCATGACACCTGCAGATTTGTCCACCTGTTTGTGTGAAGTTGTGATTGTCCTTCTGCTGCTGCTGAGGTCCGAGCAAACTAGACATCCGGCGTAAAAATGGACTTTCCCCCTTGTTGTAGCAGCTTTTCCCGACTGTGTTTAGAGTCAGTCGAGGTGTTTGCAGGTGATTATATCAGAGAGCCAGGATTCCTAATGCAGTTAGCAAAATATACGTTCCAGACGGCTGGTTTCTGTGTTTGCTTTTAGTCAGTTTGAGCAAAGCTGCAGGGGGTTCGTGCTTTTTGCTCCGATTTATGCCCCGAATCTCTAAAACAGCTCCATAGAAACACAACAGAGATCTAATTAGGAAATAGTCCTTCATAGAGCCCATATTAGGCTCATTTAATTTAATGTTTGGGGT
>NW_007577872.1:157306-189029 GCF_000690725.1 Stegastes partitus | reverse complement strand
AGGTTGTTCTTATTTGCCTTCAGTATTTGTTTACTAGCGCAAAAACAGACGAGTTCTGGGCGAACAGAGTCGGGGAGGCATTGAGTCAGCTTCCCCCCACTGAGGCTGCCGCCGCTGCCGCCTCCCGTGGCTCGGCTCGTCTCCCTGCGTGAACCCTCTGGCAGACACGCAACCGGCGGATATGCCGTCAAACTGGCGCTTCAACAGCGGCCGCACTTCCTGATCCTGTTCACGGGGGTGGATTAGCGCAGCAGCATGTCTGACAACATCTGAAACATTCGAGGTGTTTCGACTCTCCCATGCCGGCTCGCCCGTCCCGTCCCGAACTGTCCTCGCAAGCAGGGGGCCTTACTCTGTAATCCCCAAGTGCATGCTGGGTAAATATGTGCCCCAAGACTTGGAGGCTTCTGCACCTCGTTACATAAGGCCGTTTGTGTCTGACAGAGAGCCAGGGATGGAGGGGGGGGAAGAAATTAGAAAAAGAAGAAGAAGAAGGGAAAATGTTTGATAAGTCGAGAGAGTTATTTGGATTTGTGTGTGTGTGTGTGTGTGTGCGTGTGTGTGTGTGTGTGTGTGTGTGTACATGCACAGCAGTCCTGGTGGGAGGACGAGGTGGAAGAGGGACATTTGGATGTGAGAGAGATGTCAGACAAGGGCCTCGCTGCTTGGCTCCGTCGCTGCATATTTTAAAGTCGGTGCTCCCGAGGTTTGCTTTGCATGACTTAAACATGAGCAGCGAGCGCTTTGCTCCGAATGAGGAATTTGTGACAGTCCTCCATTATCTCTTCTGGTCTTACTTTACGTCTGCAGCGTTCTCATTTGGATATAAAACGGCTCCTGAGAAGGTTTTCTGCTGCTCGTCACGCAAACACAACTCCTGCACTGATTTCTACAGAACTGGCAGAGAGGTAGTCGGGGTGGATGCAACTTCTGTTTCTGAATTTCACATGTTTGTTTCCAGAAACTTAATATTATTTAAACATGGAGTGAGCTTCTTATGCTTCGTATCTGTTCACCTGAAACAACAAACTGCGCTGATCTATTTTAAGGGTTTTGTGGAGCAAAGAAAATGTTCCTCAGTGAACTGAGTGACTCTACCTGCAGCATTATTAACCTAAATAAACGCAGTTGTTATTGGCTTGTTTTGCTTTCCGCTGGTAGCAGAAATCGTAGTGAAGCCAGACAAAAGAAACACCAACATGATTTATCAGAAAAATGACCTCAGATGAGCCACTTGGTTCGTTTTTATTTAGAATTTAAAGATAAATAAATGGCGCCCATTAATTGGAGGGTTTTACTTGGTTTCATCTGAACAGCGTTTTATAGCAGCTAATGTTTAAATAACTGAATTTACCCTCTGACCTCGAGGCAGTTTATGGGTGTTTTTTTTGCTCCTGTCACATTTCCTCACATTTTTTTACTATAATATAAAGTCCTGCAGCATTTATTGAAGCAGCACAACCCTGACTAGAAGGAGAGGGAACTCAGAAATGTCTTTTGTGCAGCAGGACAGTTTATAACACGATAACAATCACATGCTATAGATATATTTCCATGTTTCGTCTACACAGCCTGCAGTTCAGCCAAAAAATGACTGAATGTTTGTCACATGACTTTTTCTCATTGCTGAGTCAATAACAGTTGTGCCAAGAGGCTTACATTTTTTTTGTTTTTTACTTAATGTGGTCAAAGCAAACAGGTGATTTTTGGTGAATTTTTCATCGAGTGATTTTTTAATAAAAGTGACAATTTTAAGCTGCAATTTGGTGAAGTTTTCTGACTGAACGGTTCATACAAGATGGTTGTTTGAAGTTGGAAATGCAATGATTTTGTTGTTTCTTATGATTTCTAACTCTGATCAGTAGTGCTATTTTGGCAGTTTTTTTTTTTAGTATTTCTTTCAAATCTGTCTGCAGGTTTTTGGGTAAATAATATCGTTATTGCACCATTAGTGCCTCTTATTAAATAAAAGCTGTTTAAGTCTTCTCGTACTTTATCGAGGCCACCACTGACTCGTTGTAACACAGACTAAAACCACTGTTGTGTTGTCTCTCGTGCAGATGTCGCACTGGGGACGTGACGGTGAGCCCAGTTTCCTCAGGAAGGCTTTTAATCCTCAGAGACTCTCAACACCTGATCGCCGACTGTCCTCCTTCTTGTTGGGAAATCAGCAGGATTCTGTCGCAGAACGTCGTCCCCCTCGCCGGTGTCCTCGGCCTCCCTCCTCCAGAAATCAGACAGGTGTGGCGGAGACGACACTGACGGCGCCCAGTTTTCTTAGATTTACGACGGGAGATTGAACACGGGTGTCATGGGACGGAGCGGACGTCAACAGCGCTGCACCGTGTGGCCCACTAGCTTTGTGTACTCTCTTTTTTTTTCCCACGCACTGCCTTTCTTTCCATGTTTCTACCTCCATCTGTCTCTGTCTCTCTCTCTTTCAGACTCCCCCCTTGCCTGTTCCCACTTAATCTCTGCTTAGAGACATGGCACCGACCCTGAAGCATAGCTCAGCTCCAAGTCCTTGGCTTATAGTGCCGGCACAAGAACATCAGGGCAGTGAGAACGTAACAGCCTCTCCACACTGATTGCAGCAGCGACACCACCGCCGCCACATGATCGGCACAGTTACATATGTGCAGTCTGCTTTTTAACGGCTGCTGCACATTTTTGAGTCGACTGCATGTTTTAAGGTCAAACTGAAATTGCTACAAGAGTCTACGCTGTAATTTACATGCTAAAAATCAATAGGCAGAAGGAAGAGGGGTATATTCTTTAGCTCGCAAACACACAAAAAAAGCCTTCAACTGTTCACTCCAACTATATTAACACCCACTTGACCTGGTACATGCATGGACACACCTGGTGTTGCGTCTTGACTTGCTAAATTAGCTGCAGGTACAGTGCATCGCTAACAACTGCAGGCTTAACAGCTACTTGGCTAATTAGCTGAATGCTACCTTTAGAAAGCTAACTCTTTAATGCCACTGCTAATGCAAAACAATGATCCACCAGTGGAGAAGTACATTGCTAACAATATTAGTTTACAGGCTAACAGCTAAATAGATAGTTAGCCAAAGAGCATAAAGCTTAAAATCAATTGGATTATTTAGTTTGCAAACAACTGTAGTCATTAGTCTTTTATTTCACTGCTAACACAAAAAACAGTCTTCAACTTTCTAGCTTCTGGCCTTTTTAGCTTCTAGCCTTTCCAGCCCATCCTAAGCATGCGTACATTTTGTGTTGCACACTAACTCACTTAATTAGCTAACAAACATCCATCAAGGGAAACGTGCATTAATTTTCAGGCTAATAGCTTAAAAACTTCTTAAATTAGCATTAGATTATTCAGTCGCTACCAATTGTGGTCGTTACTCTTTTATACCACTGCTAAAATAAAAAAAATAGCCTCATAATATCTAACTAGCTTAAAAACTTATTAAATTGACATTGGATTACTTAGTTGCTACCAATTGTGGTTGTTAAAAATGACTCTTCTATGCCACTGCTAACACAAAAAATAGCTGTTAACGTTAAACAACAAACATACATTAGCTTTCTTGCTAATGTCCTCGTTTTGTGCATGGACAAATCTTGTATTGCATGCTGACTTGCTAAATTAGCTAACAAACATCCAGCAGGGGGGAAAGTGCATCGCTGACAACATTAGTGTACAGGCTAATAGCTAAATAGCTTGTTAGCCTATATCTTAAAAACTTCACGGGATTATTTACTTGTTACTCTTTGATGCCATTGCTTACACAAATATAGCCCTCAGCTTTAAACAACATATTAGCTGTCCTGATAATGTAGCATTAGCATCTGTTAGCATCTTAGTCATGCAGTGTTTAGCAGTTAAGTTAAAGCTTTATGGCCAGTATCCTCTTTTCCTTGTGCATACATGGGCACATCTTCTGTTCCATCTTGGTTTGCTAAATTAGCTAACAGCCATCAGGGGAGAAGTGCACTGCTAACAACATTAGCTTACAGGCTAATAGCTACTTAGCTAGTTAGCAGAAACCTAATCCTCCTCATTATCACTGCTAACAAAATGCTATCCGTCTTTAGTGGTGGTGCTTTGCTAACATTGTGTGTTTACTCTGATACCATTTTTGAACCCTTTAAATCATAAATGTCCTTTCAATAAGAGACGGGTACAAGCAGAGCAGCACATTTTATCATTATTTTGCCCCGATGTAAAAATCTGACAGGTAGTTCTGATTTCAGTTGGACTTTAAATCGTAAAATGTCCCCTTCGTATCTCAGTCTGTTCTTCGTTTCATCGTCCAGCCAGACCTGCTCTGATAAAGGGATTGTTCTGCAGGAAGCTTCGCTGGTCGCTCCGGCTGTAGTCGATTTTAAGATCGAGCGGCTGCGACGTCGTGAGTCAGTTTGTCTCGGTTACCTGCACTTCACCTGTGTGGAGAGGGACAGCTGTGCTTCACTATCGGCGAGCAGAGGCACTTGTGTGGGCACCGCATCCACTGTTTATTCATGTTCCTCATTCTGACACTCTCCTGCTGTCACTTGACAGATCTGAATGTACATTTTGTTGTCGTTTTATAAAGACGTGAACAGAAAAAAAACGAGGCCTAGTGCCGTGTTCCTGTGTGTTTCTCATCTGTTTCATTCTTTATTTATTGCAAAAGCAAAGGGATGCTGCTTGTCCTTATTTCTCCTTTCAGCATCACCACCTGGTCCTTGTATACTGTCCCAACTTTTTTTAGTTCAAGCTAAGCTATTCCTGGCCAACCATGCCGTTTCCCCACCACCACCACCACCACCACCACCACCACCACCCCTCTTCTTCCTCGCTGGTGCTGAGCTGAGGTTTCTCCATGTTGCCGCTGTAGCCCGGACCTGGGAGCTCTCGAAGAGGGAAGACATGACCCAGATATGTCTGCTAGCCACCTAGCTTCGCTTCAAATTGGGCTAGAGCTGCAGCTTTCCTCCGCAGTGACTGCATTGTGAACCCGATGCCAGGCAGGTTTACAGTAAGAGCAGGAGGACTGTGGGGCCTTGGGTTATTGATGCGCCGTACCGAACATCTCTTCGGGGCTGCGATCGATCAAAGCTCGGGGTGGGAAGAGGGAGTGTTGCGTTTGAGGGCCGTCTCTCTGTGGAGTCACCTGCGTATGAGGCTCGGCTGTTTGTGTGTCTTTGCGAGGACGTCCTGGGCTGCAGGGCAGGGCAGTGGGAGTGGGCGCTGTGGCAGGCGGACACGGGAAAGTGGGTTAAATTCCAGGCATTCTCTTACATCTGAAGCCGCACTGTTTCTGGTTTTGTCTTTTCTGTAACTTATCTTACATCTTGTGTGTGTGTGTGTGTGAGCCCTTTGCCAAGCCCACTGGCTATGGAAAAACAATTTAACTGGATTTAATTTGTTGCCCTCCCTCCTCCTTCCTCTTCCCTCCTCCTTCCCCTCAGTGTTTTTTTTTTTTTTCTTTTGTGTGCGTCTGGGAGGTTGGGAATTCATCTTGTTTAGTAACTCCACGCTTAGTCCGAAGCTCGCTTTGCAAGTCAGACGGGCCGAGTTTCATGGCAGCTTCAAGGCCTTGAGTCATGTCTGGACTTTGTTTTCTGTGAGTAAACATCCACCATCTCATTTGGACGAAGGCTCCTTAGGCCACATGAAACTGCAATTATTTCTCTTCTAATCTGACGGACGGCTCTTTTCTTGTCTTTTTTCTCGATCGGCCGTCGCTCCACGCTCCAAAGGGTTAATAAAGCACAATGAAACCAGTTGCCTAGAGCCCTGACCACTTTTTCCATTCTTGCTGGAAACTTTCCAGTGCTATTTATATGAAACCTCAGGCCCGACTATCAAGAAACCCACTTTATCCTAAAGTTCTGTCTCGCTAGAAAAAAAAAACAAACAAAAAAAAAACGCTGCATTAATAAAAAAAAAACATCAGAAATGGCCGAGATGCTCTGGAATCTGCGGTCTGAGTTTACAACCACGTACGAGCTTCCACCAGTGAAATAAATCCACATCTACTGTTGTGTAACCAAAGAAAACACTACAACGCATCTAATCTTGCGCCGGGCCGGACGTCTGAGGAGAAACACAAGCTGTCTTTTTTTATGCAGGCTCGGAGGGAATTCTATCACTTTTGGCCGGGATATTGACATATTTTCAAATGATAACATTATTATTTGTTTTAAGGAGTAGCTGGAAGGCAGAGCTGGCGTTTGGCCGCCGCCCACAGGGGTTCGTGTGAGCGAGCGTTATTAGTCCAAAACGACTGCTAGGCTTATTAGGCGGAACTTTATAGTATTATTCAGCAATACGCGGTGCAGTTTTCTGCAAGTACGAGGCTGCTGCATGGGAAATATCAATAAAAGACATTCCCAGAAGAGGGCAGTCAAAGGCACGCAGCGATTTCCCACCTGAACCCAACAGCTCCTTTTCCCTCCTAATTTATTTGATTCCAGCACACTTTGTTTTATTCAATAATTTCACTCCAGCCATTAAAATGTTGATTTTGACATATTTTTATTTTCTCAGCAGGTGCACACGTTCATTAAAGAGAGCCTGAACTGTGAGGGTTTTTTTTTTTTTGGCACATTTCTTCACACTCGGATCAATATATGTATTTTCCCCGATCAGCAGCTGATGTAAAGCCTATAGTTGTGTCCAAGTAAATTAAGTTTACTTGTAAATGTCTACCCGAAGCACATCAAACTGACAGAAAACAGAAAGTTTATAACACTGTTATGGTATGAAAATGTCACCCGACTCTGCAGCTTTAGAGGGTTTTGGTTGCTTCGCAGTACAAACGGGGGACAAAGTCAGCTCCTCGCTTGTAAAGAACCGAGAAACTTTTGCAGAACAGCCAGAGCTTTAAAAAAAAAAAAGAAGAGAGAACAAATACTGGATTTTCTTCTGTCCAGCGGCCAGAAACAAAATGCTAATTTTGCTTATTATGTACTGGAACGGTTTGCTGACACGCTCTTTTTTACAAGGTGATAATGCGTCAGTGTTGCCTGGTTGCCAAAAAAATCAAGTAATGCAGCTTTAATGGCTCGATCTTAAGGGATAATTCCAGTTTATTTTAACGGTTGCTGTGTGCGTCGTGTCCGTACGGCTCCGGCTAACTTTACACTCTCCGCTTCTGTCGTGGAGATTGTGGGAAAATAGATACAAAACAACGTATGTCGGAACAAAAACTCCCTCGAGCTTCCCAAGAAAACCTAACTTATTTGTTTGTTTCCAAGTCGAACTGAAACTCAGAAATTAGCCGCCTACTTGGCTAACTGCCTTGTTTTGTTCACTCCATAAATCCATAAAATAAAAATCAATAGGATGAATAAATACCAGCAAAATATATTTAATATTAACATTTTATTTCTTTAAAAAAATCAAGAAGTGTTGTCATCGCTAAAAACAAACAACTCTCTGCACAGTCTGCTTGCGAGGCGTCGACGCGGCAGCATCTGGTGTGTACGATTGTATTCTTCATTCTATTTATATACTTTATTGATCCTGCGAGGGAAGTTGTGTTTTTGCATATCTTCAGCTTGTTTGCAATCTGCGGTCAGAGCGCGGATCGGATTCAGGGCCTCGCTCGAGGGCCCAACAGTGGCAGCTTGGTGGTTGTGCAGCTCGGATCCCTGACCTTCTGAGCCGTAGCCTGAAGCCTCAGCCGCTGAGCTACTGCTACAAAGATGGATTAGAATAATTTCAGACTGAACGTTTACCACACGTATGCTCGTGTTGAATCTTTAAAATAATCTGCATGAGTTTATTTAAGCATCCATGAACACTTTAAATCTGGGGAAATACCTAGAATGTGTAGATGTAAGTTGACTCTCACATGTAAACGAACCAGTGAATGAAGTTAGCAGACTTACAACAAACTATTAGAATGATTTGCTTTATTGCCCTGATACAAGCTGTTTGTGCAACACCTTGTTTCAGAGAATCTCTACGACAGAGGAAGAGAGTGTTAAATTGGTATAACCCATAGAGACCATAGAAGTGATGGATGAAGCCACCATGAGGTCACCTTTTGGTTTGTGGACTTTAGAAGCTTCAACTTTGGCATTTGCCATCTTTTGAAACCAGACATGACAAGTGAGAACTTTGTCCCTGTTCTAAAGCATTACTTCATCTATTTTAGTCTAAATGGGGCCATAATACAAATGAACACCATTCTGTATTGAAGGAGACTTGAAATTAACATTTGACACCATGAACTCTTTAGAAAAAGGTTTTCTCGTCCCATTAGTCTTGCGTGGTTTGTATTTCATCAAACCAATTGCAGTTGTGTCCGACGGTGCTCAGCCCTGGATGCAGCGATGGTGTCCCATTAAATTAATAATGTTGGAGCCTTTGCATACAGGGAGGTAAGCACTGTTACACGATTCATACCTTCAAAACATGATATTTTCAGTGCGGTTGGATGCTGCTTGGAGGCAGTGAAGGGGATTTTTAAAATGGTGACATGTAGACAGCGAAGAGTAGGAGAAAGCTGTCTGTAATGTGCGGCTAATGGCAAGACTGTATAGATCATATCTGCATTTCCTCTTAGAATCACTGCAAATGCAATAAAAATGAATAACATAGATACCATGTTCACAGAAAGTACTTCTTGCTGTAATACACAATGTTCTGTGCCGCTCCTCTTCCACAGAATCTTTACAGTGAAAGTAAGATGAGTTAACGGGAAATGTATTGGACCGTAATAAAACTATGGTTCGCACTCATGTAGTTAACAGTTAGCAAAATTAACTACACAAATTTCAGTGTTTGCCTTTTTAGTTGGTCTGTAAGCAAACCATCTCAAATCATTCCCGTTTAAATCATGTTGATGGTCAAGTGGGTACTCAAAAATGACCGTGTCCCATGGAGGCACAACGGAAATGTGCATTTCTGTGTTTACTCTCAGACACATTGATAAAAACAGTTTAACATTAAAATCGTATAATAGTACTTTTTTAGCAAGTGCTTTTTGCCTCAATATACAATGTTTTGTGTGACTTATTTTGTATTTTTTAGAATCTTTGCAATGGCAATGGAGAGTGCAACATTAGCATAGAGATGTGAGAAACAACAGGAAATACAGCAGGTTGAAATACAATTATGGTGAGTGCTAATGCAGTTAGCAGTGAGCAATAGGGCCACTCCAAATGGCTAATTTATATGTTTAGTCTTTAGTTGGACTGAAAACAAACATTTTGAATGAATTATGTTTAAATCATGCTAATTCAGTGACAGTCAACTGGCAGAAACTACAAAGCTAGCATCATCCAGAGACACAATAGTCATGTCAACAAGACTGCAGTTAGCTGTTAGCAAAATGGCCGCTCCAAACGGCTAATTTGGTGTAAATGTTCAATGTCGAAATCATATTTTTTGAAAGGGCTTTTTGCCTCAATGTTTTGTGTGACTCTTTGTTAACCAGAATCTCTACATTGAAGGTGGAGAGATGCAAAATAGAGCAGGTTGAAATATTACTGTAGTGAGTGCTAATGCAGTCAGCAGTAGGCAACATGGCCGCTCCAAATGGCTAATTTTGGTGTTTGCTTTCAGTCGGACTGAAAAATAACCAAAACATGTAAAATGATTCATGTGTACATTGCACATTTGAAAGCTGCCTTTTAACTCGAGATACAATGTTATATGCTCCATCTTCAATGGAGTCGGAGAGCGCAAAGTTAGCATAGAGACATAAAGTTATCATAGCGACACAGTAGATATGTTAATGGTAAATTTCACAGGCTTTGATGAAACTATGGTGAGCGCTAATACACTTAGCAGTTAGCAAAATGGCCGCTCCAAATGGCTAATTTCAGTGTTTACTTTCAATCAGACTGAAAAAAGAGTGCAAAGTTAGCATAGGGACACAAAGTTAGCATAGCAACACAGTAGATATGTTAATGGGAAATTTCGTAGGCTTTGATGAAACTATGGTGAGCGCTAATGCAGTTAGCAAAATGGCCACTCCAAATGGCTAATTTCAGTGTTTACTTTCAATCAGACTGAAAAAAAGAGTGCAAAGTTAGCATAGAGACACAAAGTTAGCATAGAAACACAATAGTTAAGTTAATGGGAAATACAGAAGACTTTGGTGAAACTACAGTGGGCGCTAATGTAGTGAGCTGTTAGCAAAATGGCCACTCCAAGCAGCTAATTTTGGTGTTTACTCTCAGTCAGACTGAAAAAGGAGCGCAAAGTTAGCATAGAGACACAATAGATAAGTTGATGGGAAATGCAGAAGACTTTGATAAAACTACGGTGAGCGCTACATAGTTAGCTGTTAGCAAAGTGGTCGCTCCAATCGGCTAATTTTGGTGTTTACTCTCAGTCAGACTGAAAAAAGTTAGCAAAGTTAGCATAGAGACACAATAGATATGTTAATGGAAACCACAGCAGACTTTGATTAAACTATGGTGAGCGCTAATGTAGTTAGCTGTTAGCAAAATGGCTGCTAAAAAAACAGCTAACTAGCATAGAGACTCAACAGAAATGTGAACAGGAACTAAAATTTAAATAGATTTTTTTAAAAAGAAAAAAAAATAGGTGGAATTTATATTTAATGTAGAAATGTACTTTATATGAAGCTTCTTTTTGTTCACGTTCATCGGTGTCAGCAGTGACAGCTTTTTTTTTTTTAACCGGTCACCGTGTGCGCGCGCCCCCCACCACCTCCTCCTCCTCCGCCGCCACTCGCGCGCCCCGCTCCGTCGTTCAGGCACACGGACGCATCCATGGAGAGCTCGTGCAGCCGCCTCACCGCCTCCAAAAGCCGCGTTTCAACATGACATAAGAGGACCGGAGCGGCACCGACACCACAAGGCTTTCCGCCCCGCTGCATCCCGGCGGCACCGAGTCACAACTTTTTGCCCCCCCACCGCCCGTGCCGCCCCCCCCCCCCCCCAACCCCCCCTCCTCCTCCAACCGGGAGACCCGTCCGGTCGGTTTCGCTCTCTGGGAATTAACGGAGTTTTTTTTTATTCTTCTTCTTTTTTTCTCCTCCTACTACTATTACTACTACTTCGGGGATCCGCATGGATGTGGCTGCGGCGCAGGGGATGTCTCCGCCGGGTGTCCGACTCCGGAGCGGCGCCGCGCAAGAAGTGATGCCAGCAGTGAAGCAGAAGAAGGTGAAAGCGCGGCGGAAAAGGCGAAAGGAGCTGGTTCTGGTCCAGATCTGCTGGTTCGGCGGCTTGCTGCTGCTCGTTAAGGGGTTTTCCTACTTAGCGGAAAATTCAGGTGAGGATTGAGGCTCGGAGCTCCGGGATGCCGGTGAGGGGAGCTCAGGTCCCGCAGCGCGGAGCCCGGTCGCTCCGTTACTGTACATGTTTGTCTTCACACAGCTGTACGCACCGAACAGCCGTTTAAAACGCTGCCAGCTGCACACACACACACACACACCTCAGGCATTATTACACTGTCTTTATAACAAATAACACACAGGTAGATCAAGTAAAACCGCTTTAAATGTAATATTAATAAAACGTGCAGTGGAAGAATGTGCAAGGTGGGATCACAGCAGTGCAAACATGGAAGCAGGCAAAGTGGATTAACAGTAATCTGCAAGAGAGAATTAAAGTTGTGCATCAACATTTTGTGTTTTTTAAATATTGATTCAAGTCAAAAATAATTCAGTTAAAGTGAGTTTCCACCAGTTGAGGAGTCTGTGACAGGAGCTCCTCTGAGATGTGATCCTGGAGGGCTGCAGGGACACTAAACCTTCACATGTGGGTGGCATTAACAAAATGTGCAAAAAGCCAATAGAAAATGTGCAAGGTGGACTCTGAATGTGCACAATGGAAGCATGCAAATTAGATAAACTGTGTTTTAATGTGCAAAAGTGAGCAAAAGGACGTGGTGCTTGAGCTACAAACATGAGCATAAAATACCCAGATCAGTGTACCTTCATGTCATTAATTGGCTCCTAATTGGTGCAGTTAAAGGGAGTTTCCACCAGTTTGAGGTGAAAATGTTTCAGAGGAGCGTCGAGGTGTCACTCAGGGGCCTGTAGTGGGAGTTTGTCTGAGCTGTGAGCACGAGAAACAACTGAAGGCTGCAGAGAATCACAGCTGGTTAAACCGAGAGGCAGAGCAGAGGTAAAAATGTGCAAGTGGGTTCAAGTTTTGTTTGGTTTCTTCAGTTATTTTGCAGCAGACTGTTCCCAAATATTAGCATAATAGAGATTTAACTGAAGAAGATTGCAGGGAAATCGCAATTAGTGAGAAAATAGGCAGCAAATGAGTAAAACAAAGCTTATCATTTAGACAATATTAAGAAAAAAATGTAAAAAAATGTGCAAAGAAGAAGGTCCAAGTGCAAAAATCTAAGTGTGCAAACTAGTTTAATTAAAGCTGTGCTCTCTTTTTTTCGCATGTTTTCCAGTAAACTCAGCCGCTAGTTCCCAAACGTCCGCATAATGTACCGAAAACTTAGTTCACGTCACCACACTTCATCGTTTAAAGGCTCCTGAGACGTGCAGTTAAAGGGAGTTTCCACCAGTTGGGTGTCAGAGGAGCGTGAAGGTGACATACGATGGCCTAAAAATGGGGAATTCATCTGAGAGTTATGTGTAGGAAGCTACGCAGGGCTGCAGGTACGCTACAGTCAAACAACATGAGGCGAGAAACGAGTAAAACGGCTTAAAGTGGAGCTGATGATGATAAAAGACACAGTAAGGGGACAGAAAAATGTGCACACAAACGTGCAAAAACTGGACGTGTGCAAAGTCGATCAGGTCTAATGTTCAAAGCTAAACTGTACATCATTGAAGTTTTGCTGTTTCTTCAGTTATTTTACAGTAAACTTCGCCGCTGCTCCCAAACGTCAGCGTAGACATCATTGATTCTCATCAAAGCCGTTCAGATAAAGAGAGTTTTCACCAGTTTGAGGTGAAAATGGGTGTCGGAGGAGCATGAAGGTGACAAACAGTGGCCTGTAGTTGGAATTAATCTGATTGAAGGCTTCAGGAACAATTCAAAATATGCAACAGAGTTAGAAAAAAAGAGTCTAAAATGACCGGAAGTGTCGCTAATAAGAGGAAATGTCCAAGGTGGAGTCCCTAAAGCAGCTAAATATAAGGAATTCACATTAAGATGAAGCAATCTGATGGTAAATTAAGCAAAAGTGAACTAAAGGGAATCAAAGTTTTTACTGTAAACTTAGCCGCTGTTCCCAAATATTAGCACGATGTATGAAAAACGTGATTTAAAAGAGTAACTGGGAGGTGAACAGAAACACGTCCTGCTGTGGCCTATAATGGGAATCCACCTGAGCTCCGACTCCAGGAAGCTGTTCAGGGCTGCAGAGGCGTGTTCAGGTGTTTTCGGTGCAGCGCGTTGAAATCAGGGCATCGAGCCCCAGAGTGCAGCCTGACACCTCTCCAGGTTACTGCTTCTTCTAAAACGCTGTGCTCGTACGTAGCAACCAGAGCTGCATGTTCAGAAACACAGCAAACATCTGCACGTTCCTCCTCCTCCTCCTCCTCCTCCTCAAACGTCCAACTCCATGTCTGACTCAGCTGAAGTGAGACGTATTTATCGCTTTCCGCGGACAGAAGGTCCGCATGAATATTCATGGCGCTCATGATTTGTGCATCATCAGTGCGACTCCCTCTCTCTCCTCCCCGCTGCGCATCCCGGCTACGTGGAAATGCGACGGCGCCGCTCGCAAATTAGAGACGAGCGCCGCGCAACACGTTTAATGCATTTCCCCCCCCACTCCCTCCGTCCCCATTGTGTTCTTGTTAAGTCTTAATCAGCTCGCTGGAATATCAATTAAAGTTGATTATTTATGATGCGCCTAATGAAGTTCTGCTAAGTGGGGCTGGATGCTGCGGCGCCTCCTCATTAATCATTCCAGCACTCCTCCTCCTCCTCCTCCTCTTTGGAGATGGATGGAAGGAGTGGTGCGGCGACGGCACGCAAACCTGGCGAAGGTGAAGCTAGGTGAGAAGTTCAGCCGTGGCCCGAGGACTCACTGGGCTTTTTAATTCCATCTGAATCCCTCTCTCAGGCCAGACTTGTGGTTGGCAGGGTGGAAAGGGCAGCGAGCTCCTGCTGGGCTCCGTCAAGTATGAAATGAATTCATTGGTGTTGCTGCTTTCTGGAAGAATGTGCAGATGTAGCCACAGTGGGAGCCCCACTTTGTGCGCCGTTTGTTTTGGAAAAATCATGAAATTCCCCCTTCAATGTATGAATATGGAGGGAGGGAGGGAGGGAGGAGGAGGGGAGGAAACACACCAAAACTGACACATCTGTGCAGCGCTCCTCCAGCTGTTTACCACCACGGCGTTACATAAAGGATCAAACTTTAATGTGACAAAGAAAGACAAGCCAGGACATTAAAAATACAACAAACCGCTCGACACGCACTGAGCTACCTGCAGCATCCCGACACAGCGAGCTGCAGCCGGCGTCCGGAGGCTTCCACGCAAACCCGGAGATCATCAGAAAGTTTGAGCGTCTCCAAACATTTCGGAAACTGCAGAAGAAACATGTTAGATTTTGTACTTCTGAAGCAGGTTTTTCTTTGTTCAGCTGAACCAACCTGCAGACGTCGTTCACCTGTTAGGGACCGTTTTTAACAGAACTTTGCTCACCACATGGTGCTGGTGGGAAACGTGGCATCGAGTCCGATTGTAGTTCTGTGCTTTCTCAGCATAACGGATGGACTGAAGGTTAGGGCTGGGCCGTATCATACCGGTGTAATGTTAGGGGATGATATGAAATTGAAATATCACGATAAAATTCGAGTGAAATGTACCGTTGCTTTGGTCCGCTCTAATGCACCAGGGGCGAGAAGCATGCTGGCAACCGAGGAGGAGGGCGAATGCATCAACCAACACAGTCGAGCTGAACCCGAATATCAGAACATGCGGTCGTTGTGATGGTGTCCGTGTAGCAATTTTGAGATCCGAATATTCTCCCGCTGCCACCCGATGGTGGAAACAGAACTGTGACCTCTATCCTAAACTGGCATTAGCAGCCAAGTACTGCCTGTGCGTCCCGCCCACTTCCACCCTGTTGGTTCAAATATTCACCTGCAACTTCTGCACCATTGATTTTGGTCCATTGCAGCTTTAATGCACATGAAAAACAGCTGCTTGCTAAATGGAAAAGAAATTGTTGTCTTTTAAAAAATGTGCACCAGCAAAGTTGTGCAGTTTTGAAGTATTTTGTCTAGCGTCAGTTATATCGCAGTTTTTCTCATTTATATCGTGATAAATATTTTTGGCCGTATCAGCCTGCCCGACTGAAGATTTGTAAGGAGGTAGCGGACTGAAAAAAACGTACGACACTGGATCCGAAACTCCAAGACTGAGCATCAGAGGATTAATGTTTGTTAACTGAGACATCTCAAATCATCAGAGTTCAAGAACCGTTTCTTATCTGATCTGATTTTAAACTTTATATAGCATAAAATAGAGGTGTTTATAAAGACATTTGTGAAATTATAGATTGAAATATCAAATACTTCCCGAGATATGTTTTTTAAAATTTTTCAAATTGTGTATCGACTTGTTTTTATCAATTTTTTTTCTCACACATTAAAATTTGAGGCTGTTTGAACAACAATATCTCAGGACCTGTTAAAGATAAAAGCCTGCAAATTTAAAAAAATGTGCCCATATTAAAAACACCATTTACTTAGCTGTGTTTTGAGAACCATTTTGAAACCAATATTTTTGTTTTTGTGGTAAAACTTGTTCAATCAGTTATGAAATTTCAGCAATAATGCCTTTTTCTCCCCCAGTTATGCGGCCGAGTATTTCATATTAAAAACATTTTCTATGTTTAGTTTTGTTTTATTGTAACGAGCAGCTACTAACGGTTCAGAAAATATCACGAGCTGACTTCTGCGTTTTCAAATCTTTTGTTCGTATGAGCTCAAAGATGGAACTTTTCATCACGGCTTCTATTTATTTTCATATTTCAACTCACCCACAATCTGTTTAATCTATTTGTCCAATACTGCAGATTCTGAATCAACAACATAACGGTGAGAACGTCAGACTTTTATCTTTAATAGAGATATTGTTGTTTAAACCTCAAGTATCAACACACGTGGCTTTTACATTTGTAAAAATCTCTGTTTGACGTATCAAACAAAAAATTCAAGGACACCATTTTAAATATCTGTAGTTCGTGATAAAAAAAAAAATGAAGTAAATCAGAGACAGTCGAGCAGAAGAACCCTGAGATGGAATAAACCAACATGATCACAGTTACAGAATTTACTAGATAAGAACCATAAAGAACTCTGAATCACTTCTCAAGAGGACGAATAAAGACAAACACCTGCGTCGGACCGAGACACAGCAGCATTTCACCGTCCTAATTACTGCTGAATCCTCGTTAGAGATGAGCGCTGGTGACAGAGCTGTAAATATGAGGAGGTAGATCAAACCTGCAGTGAAACCTGCTGCTGGGACGAGGAGGGTTTGGACACCTGCAGAGAATCGACTCCGACGTTCGTTGGTTAGACTCTGGTTTGCGTCTGTGAGGAGAAGGATTCAAACGGCAGCAGGATAATGAACCCAAACACCTTTAAAGCTTCGACTTAGAGACCAAAGAAGGACGACTTTCCTCCACACGCTCCTGACGTAACGAGAAGGATGACGTCTGGTCAGGTGTGAACAGTAACACAAAAGGAGACGTTTGTCACTGAAACTGTTCAGCTAATTTGATCATATGTGGTTTTAAAAAAAAAAAGGAAAGTAGAATAATCTTCACCAAGTAGTCCCAGACTTTTGGACCCAGTTGTGTATTGGAGCTAAAAACAAAAAAGGTCCAGTTAATGGTGAACGCTGGATGTGCAGAAATATTCAACAACTTCTTTGCTCCTTGAGATGCTTGTCCAAAGACAGATAAGTCATTCACGTGAACAGTTTGTTTTTAGACTGAATTCCAGCCAAAATGTGTCTTTTAGAGTGAAAACTATCAAAAAGTTGTCGTTGAAAGTTGACGGTCACGATGGAAAATTGGTGAAATCTTTGTTTGGGCGCTAGTGTTTCCCAACGGTTAAACCAAAACTTTGTCAGACGAACTGTATCTTCCTTCTGTTGGTCGGAAAGATTACACGGAAAATACCAAATTTTAATAAAACTCGTTGGAGATGTGAGCGCTTGTAAAAGATCCAGGTTGTTTTTTTCCCCCCAAAAAACATGATAAATCATTTTCCTTGTTCTGGTGATAGATTCTGATCTCTGACACCCCTTTTCCACCGAGCTGGTTCCAGTGCTAGTTCGGAGCCAGAGCCTGACTTAGCATCGTTTTTTTTGTGTGTTTCCACCGCCTAAGCACTGGCTTCAGCTTCTCAAAACTGGTGCTAAGCGAGCACCAACTCTTTGCTGGGCCAGAGCTAAGAACCAAGTACACCAGGGGCTGGGAGCGGGGTTATCGTGACCAACACGACCAATGAATGGGGCACACAAGTGGTGATTTGTGTCGTTTTTCACCAGGACATCTCTGGTCCGATCACAGATGTACTGGAATGAGTCCCGGGACACGGAGGTTTTGCACCAACTGTTGCACACTGACAGCTGATACAACTGTGACCCACCAGCAGCACCACAGTGGTAGAAAACAACAGCACTTTAATAACTTCGGTGTGCTGCGGTATTTACTCTTACAAATGAGGTCTTCTCGTGAAAAACAGAGTGCACCTACATGCGCTGTTTATTCTGCTCATAGGAAAGACAGCACAAGAAAAAATCACTCGGTTTCATCCTGGACACATCTGACATCAGAACATTAGCCCTGGTTTACTCTTCTTAAAGTCATTTTTGGTCGCACACCGGTCTGAGCACCACGGCCACCAACAGCAGCTACCACAGCCTGCTATGTGGGGCGTTCGGGGAACATCGGTAAATTGTAGAGTCTATTGATAAGAAAATGTTCAGCACGTCACATGTTTTGCCTGTGACAAGGTGGGAAGTGCGACCAAATGAGAAAGTTGGTCACACCACTGAAAAAGTTAGTCTGGAGTCCTGTGTGGACTTCCGTGTGGCGCGAGTGTTGTTCGGTAAACGGCTACGTATGCAGTGACGTATTGACGTTTTACGGTGATGAAATGGCGTGGCTCTAGCTTGGCTCCTTGTCAATGGAAAAGCAAACAGGCTCTTAGGTGGCACAAGGTTTGAACCAACAAAGCACTAGCGCCAATACAAACGAGCACCTGGTTCTTCTTGGTGGAAAACGGGTATTAGTTGGTCAGCTTGGTGCATCTCAAAGAAACATAGACGAGAAATCAAAAGCACCAAATTTATAAGAATTGAGAACAAAATTTTGTGTGATTTGATCATTTGGATTCAGTTGACTTCAGCATAGCAGACATTTAGCTTATGAAATGCTCATAAACAATAAGAAAATGAAAACCTGTTTCTATCAAACTGGGGAACTCGTTGCCTTTTACTGCACCCTGATTGGATTGCTTTATGTTTTACATGATCTCCCCCCAAAAGGCCCATTCTGAGCAGGAAACACCTTCCATAGCACACTTGTAGCTTAGCTGCACTGCTTGTATCACTGTTTGGCAGCTTGTCCTGTATTTCCTGATGCTTTGGTCCTTTGGGAACTCTCTTTGCTGGTACGACTGTCAGAGCAAAAATGACATTTCATTGTCTGTTGATTTCACTTGTTTCTCAACTTTCCACTGCAAAGTTCAGTTCGGCACCGTGCGACGTCGCTCCATTCAAAACGTATGAGACGCGATATAGCTGAAAAGTACATACATGTTTGTATGTTGCTTCGTACCAGTGGTGGAAAACGCCACAGAGATTCTTTACATGTTCAACCCACATTTGCAAACTAACCGTTGACGTAAAATGACCTGAAAGTAGATAAATAAAGTCTCCTGCTAAAATCACGTCAACCTGAAACTCGTTTCCAGATTTTTTTATGTTTTTGCAGCTCTCTGATTTACTGCTTTTTTTGTTTTTTGACTCATAGAAGTGCGTCATGAATCTGCTTCATTGTTTTGCAGCATTACTTCCACAACACTCTGTGATGTGACTTGAACTGGCGTCACACATGGAGGCCAACCTGTACTGTGACACGCAAACAGCTTGTAAGGTTTTTGTTTTTACAGAGTCGCCTTTTTTTCTGACATATCATCCAGTTATCACATCGTACAGCTTCAGACTCGACGCTTTAGGTCTGAAATGCAGACGTTATTGTGGCTTTTACTTGAACACACGTGAAGGTTGCATTTCCTGCATTCTGGTGTCTTTTCTGCATTATGATGGAAATGTCCTTATTTATGTCAACGAAACCGCAAAATTTCAGCCACCAGGTGACAATTCAGGATTTATGTAGATCTAGTTATAGGTTTAATTCATGTATGAGTTCCTAATTCATATCTTGATTTTGTTCTTATTGTAGATGGACAAATGCCACATCTCTACGCCAGTACTTATAACTGACTAATCAGAATATGACATGAAATGAAACAGAAATAGTATAAACTCCACTGCTAAGAACACACCTGCCTCAACTCGGTTTGCTATAAGTCAACCGTTAATGCTTCCCTAGTCGTCATTTCTTTGGTCGATGTCGGTGTTTGTTCAACTCTGCTTTATTGTTTTGCAGCATTATTTCACCACAACTTTATTTACATGCAGCTGTTTTTTGTGGGGTAACACCGTGGTGATGTAACACTTGCGAGCTTTTGTTTTCTGTAAAATCATTCGGTAATCATGTCGTACAGCTTGAGACTTTTGTGTATGAAAATGTTGCATTCAGACGTTAGCGGGGGTTTCATTTGGATATTGGAGGCAGTGCATGAAGTTTCTGCGGTTCTCGAGCAGGAGCATCCAAAACTTCATTTTTTCTGGTTAATCTTTTTGCGTCCGTTTACGTTGGAAATGTCTTTATTCATGTGCGACAATTTAAAATATAATGGAATAAATGGCTCTAATTACATTTTCAGCAACAGGTTTAGTGGTTGTGTGAGCTCATAATGCATATTTTGAGAATAAAAAAAGACCTCTGCGTCCAGATATCAAACTTACCAATCAGAATATGACAGAGAAATACATAAATAGTGTAACTGTCCTGCTCCAGTCGGTTTCATTTGAACAGTGGAGGCAATGCATTAAGTGGAGGGGTTTGGGAATCATCTCCTGCATTCTGATTTTTTTGTTTTCTGCATCTGCTTCGGATGGAAATGTCTTTAATTTATGTAAAAGAAAACACATTGGGTGACAGTTCAAAACATATATGGCTCTAATTATAGATGAAGTGGTTGCTGGGAACTAGTTTAGTCCTTTAGTAGCATCATAGTGGTTTTTAACATCTTCTGCTTCTTTCATGTCGTTATTTAAGGGCGACAAAGGCCCCCTAAAATCTACGACTATGCAACCAGCTGCACAGAAACATCCCCTGATTTTCTTGTTTTCCCTGCTGCCGAACCAGGTTTTGACGTCTCCGGCCACAGCGAGCAGCAGCAGCAGCAGCAGCCGGACAGATGGGCTGGAAGGAGGCTGCTGCAGGAGGTGGACAACAGCAGCCTGGAGGAGCTGGAAGGCGAGGAGGAGTCGAAGAACTGCACAGCTCCAGGTAGGACGGAGATGAGATGAAAGAAAGAGGACAGCCCGAGCGTTCTCCCCCCTCCCCGGTGGGAAAGTAAGCAGCCAAAGTGGGGAACAAATCATCCTCGCCCCACATGTGCTGTCTCTGCTCTCCGGTTCCCCCCTCTGTTTCCTCCTCCCGATGTGGGGTAACCCAGATTGTGAGGTCAGATGATTCCGGTGACATTCCGGCTACCTCAGCGGTTTTCACTCTCAGCCTTCGTCACATTTTTTTATTTGATTTTTTTTTTTAAGGATCCTGCAGCTTTCATTCCTTTCCCGTCTCGCACTAAAAGAAAAACTCTTCATCTCTGCTTCCTCTTTGTCTCCATCACGTTCCCCCTCCATCCTCCGCCTCTCAGATATAATATCCCTGTTTCCATGGCGACCTTTTATCCTGCGTTCGATGCACACATGATTGCTTCGTTTGTAAAGTTTTGCATCATTCAGTCCCGTTAAAAGAGATCAACCGCTCGCGATTGACTTTCAGATTTTAAAAAAAAACCTTTCGCTGCTCGGTGCGCCATCGCGTGGATTCTCGGCTATTTTTAGAATCGAGACGGAAGGGAGAAGAAGTGACGCTCGGCGCTGTTATGAGTGATGTGGAGGGAGGTGACATTTGTCTCTTTTACCTTGAGCTCGAGAACCCTCGGCCTTCCCTCCGAGGGAGTGGCCGTCCTCTCGCGAGCTCATTAAGCAAAATGGCCATCATCAATCTCTTCCCTCACCGTCCCAAGGTCGCCGCTGTCATCTATAAAGGGAACTCGGGTCAGAGTTCAACTCATTCTCCTTCTCCTGCTTATTACGCAGTAGCTGCTCTTTCCGCCGCTCGCTGCTAATTTTATAGCGCAAACCCCGGCGGCTTCAGCCCCCGCTAGCCTCCCGAGGACGGCAGGGTTTTTGCTAAATAACCTCTATTTTCTGAAAGTCTTGGCCCGCTCTGGTGATTTCTGCCGGTAGGAGACACTTAAAACGTACTCTGGTGGGGAGTTAGTGAGTCATCCTTCATCTGACCTTTTGAGAGCAAAGATTCGCTTTTTAAAAAAAAGGGATGTGTGAAGGAAAGGAAGCAGAAGCCGTTGGTGTATCGTAGCGTACGTCAGAATATTAGAAGGGACAGCATAGTAAAAAAACAAAGGTTAAAACTGCCCAGTGTCCCTTTGTGTACGTTCACTTTATGGGGCGAGGTAAAGGTGTGGAGGTGTCACGTCATGCATGAGACGGCTGTTTGTGTCCCACCTGCCGCCCTTATGAGGTGAAATTTAAAAAGTTCTGTCGTTTCCGTGTGGGCTGCTCCCAGTGCTCCTGTAACGTGTGGAACAATCCCTGGAAGTCCCGTTGAGGTGGGATGAAAAAGTCCACGAGCGCAAAAAACTGTACCTGATTAGAATTTAAAATATAAAAGAGAATAGAATCGACTATCCTTTATTGGTTCCATATGGGGAAATTTGTCACGTCACAGCAGCAAAGTGACAGTAAAAAAAGCAAGCAAACACATTAAAGAGGCCACGAAATGGTCCGCACTTACAGAGCACTTTTCTACCTTAGCAGCACTCAAAGCGCTTTACAGTGTGTTTCTCATTCACCCATTCACACACCAGTGGCGACAGAGCTGCCATGCAAGGCGCTTGCCTGCCATTGGGAGCAGCTTCGGGTTCAGTGTCTTGCCCAAGGACACCTCGACTGTGGAGGGGATCGACCCGCCAACGCTACGATCAGAGGACAACCTGCTCTACCACCTGAGCCACAGCCGCCCTAAACATACGATATAGAGAAGAAAAACAGGAGAATAGTAAGAACACAAAATTAAGAATATTTCCATGAATTGATTGCATATGAGGGCTGCAGGGTGGTGCAGTGGTTAGCACTGTTGTCTCGCAGCAAGAAGGTTGCCGGTTCGCGTCCCAGTGAGGACACCCGGGATCTTTAGCACATGCCACGATTCAGGCATTTTGCACTGGGAATGTTGAAGGCCGTGGCGAGCATGTTCCTGGTCTAACTTGACGGCATTCTCCACTAAAGGTTGTTGTTTGGTGTTTTAGCCGCTGACCTGGTCACCAGTGACGATCGCCAACGTGAAGATTGGATTGGATCCCTGGTGAAATAAGACTCCTGAAATGAAGTGATTTTGATGAAATATGATCATTCAAAGCATAGATTTGTTTTTTTTTTCTGATGTCTGGCATGAAACTCTGACGATTCTTCTTGTTTTTACAGTTTCTGGCGCTCATAAATGGTGTCATTTTGAAAGAAAACACGACTTTCAAAGCCTCCGGAGGGCCTTGCGGTTTGACTTTTTCTCACACGGCCGACCAACCGATCGACCGGCCGCGTGCTGTCATGCTGTAGGTTTGCATTTGGCTGACGAGGAAGCGTCCCAACAGGAGCCCTGCGTTCTGGTCGGATGCTGCTGATTGTTGCCTGAAATTAGAGTCCCGCTGATGCAAAGTCGAGTCAGAGAGCGAGAGAGGTCGTCTTTGGCTAATTTTCCCCCTCGCAGCCACGCGTGACACGAGCCATCACACCCGTCGCTACGCCTCCCTCCATGATTTTAATTGTGAGGATCCCGCTGCTTCTGTTGATTTCAGATGCTTGTTCGTTCCCCCCCTCGCTTTGTCATTTTGCAGTCAGGAGATAAAAGAGGGGAAGCTCAGGCGACGGCTGGGGATCGTTTGTCGCTTTCGGTGATTATTCTCCTTCCTTCTGTTCTTTTACTGAATGTCAGAGATTTTCCTGCCGAGAAAAGAAGCATCTGTGTGCAGCAAATACAAGCGATCTTCCATAAAACCCTCCCCACCCGCTCTGGCCGACCCTGCTGCACAAATACAACGCCCGAGGTTCCGTTTGACTTTGACGCCTCACGCTTTTCGTGGAAAAGGGGAAAAATCTGTTGCTTCTGGAGATGTCTGAGCAGTGGAGACATTCAATCATCGAGACGTGAACCACGAAACCTGCCGGAGGGTGTTTTAGAATCACTCAGAGCAAGAAACTGTAAAAACAGAAAGAATTGCAGGAGTTTTAACTTTCCGACGGCCCTTGAACTAATCACGTGTTTGCTAAAGAACGCAACAGGTGGTTTAATAATTAAGTATGAAAACAAATGAAAAGTGTAGTATTAGGTGGTAAAATATCTATGGATGCTCAGCTTTTTCAGTTTTTGCAAATTCTATAATCAAAGAAACTCTATTTTTTATTAATGATTTATGGCATTATGACAATAAATACATGACTGAACATGTTTATTAGACCACCTGTCTAGTTTGTTTGACCTCCAGCATAATGAAGGGCTTTAATTCACACTCAGCTCTCGACGTTTCATCGTTTTAAACAGAAACGAGGAGTTTTAAACTGAATTCACCGTTTTATACCCAAATCTGAGCCACTGGGCTTCTCATTCAACCACTAAAGTGTTTTTTTTCTGTTTAGGAGTTCAAGTAAATAACTATAATTTGACATCTTAATCAAGAAATAATAATGTGCTTTACTATTTTTTCAGTTTTCTTTGTAAAACTGTAAATTTTGAAAATTCATGGATAATAATAAAAATTATATTTTAGCATTAAAACTTTAATTAAAGAGCATCTACATACTGATGTATTAGCCATTACAGAAACATAATAAATAAATGATGTTGGTAATTACCAATGTTTAGGACATTTTTTATGGCAGATGTGGCACAAACCTGACATTGGGTGATGGTCTAACACATTTATAAATAGTTTCATAGTGTGTGAACGTAAAATTACAGTAAAATTACAGTTTCAATGCATAAAAATCACGGAAAAATGTAGTTTTTTTTACAGATATTTGCCCTTATTGTCACTGTCTTTTACGTTTTTTTTATGTTTTAACATATTTTTTGACAACATTACTGCCAGATTTTCGCATTTTTTTCACAGAATCGCAGTTGTGCTGTTTACATAGAGGTAGAATAGAATAGAATAGAATAGAATAGAATAAAACTTTATTGATCCCTTCGGTGTAAACCTCAGGGAAATTGTTGACGGTGCGGGACTTTATATTTCAGTTAGGGTTAGCATACATGCTCACACTTTCCCGTCGGTTTCATACAAAAACTGGCGTCCTCTTGGTGTTTCTTTCAGCTCATTTACAAACTCAGGTGTTAACGTGGCAGCAGCTCTGCGTGCCGTTGATTGGACGGATACTCCGGGTCTCCCGACCACGTGACGCCTCTCTGCAGGGGTCTTTCCCCGGAGGCTGTCCTCCTCCTCCGTTATTAAAGATCCTCTCCGCTCGACTCGGCTTCGACGCAACACTCCATTTTAGGAAAAGGAGGCTGCTATGACTTAATCAGGGCTTCCCTGTGAGAAATGTGGAGTGTGTTGGCGCATGCGCCAGGCTGCGCCCTCCGGAGCGGTATTGATTAATGCGAGGGTGCTTTCTGCAGCCAGTGTGTTTGCTCACTGTGTTCATGCATGTTTGCTCTCACTCGGGCTCGCTTCACGTGGGAAGCCTCGGGGCTCCTCCACACGTGCCGGAGGCCGTTAATGCAGCCGATAAATTAATCAAATCAGTAAAACATGATCTCTCCTCTGATACCCCGACGGCAGCGCTCCGCTAATCAAATGCAAAAACTGACCCAGAGAGAGCGCCCGCAATGATTTCCTCTGAGAAATCAATTCCACCTCACTACGATTAGCTGTGAGTGGGCTGCTGCCGCCTCGCAAACACGCCGTATTAACAGTTGCACATGGTGGCAAAGTTCTTTCATAACTGCCGAACGTGCAGATCGGCAAAGTCATCTTGTCTTGTTATTGCAGGAGCAGGAGCTCGGGGGAATACGAGCGATCCATCACTGCAATTAGCTGAGTGCAGTCTCCGACACTCCGCCTCCCGCCGACTCGCCGCTGCTTCTCCCAAACACAACATTTGTCCGACGTTACGCTTCATCCGTCTCCCGCTGCGTCCCCTTTATTTCCCGTCGATTGTCTGCGTCCCACCCGACTCTCTGATCTCTTCCCACATTCGGAGGAGATGCTTCCCCGCTCCCCTGCTGAATTATAGAGCTCTGGTTGTTTGCCAGCAGCAGAAGTGGCTCGACACACCTTTAAAGATTCATCCTGCTGCTGCTGTGACTGTGAGCGATGCTGAGGCTGCTTCCGGAGAGCGTCCTCCTTTACCGACGCTTTCCCAGGAGTTTGACACGACGCACAAAGTGTGTCTGTGCAGAGGATACAGTTAAACTACTTACTGGATGTTTGAGCCTCTTATACCTTCGTTAGACAATAAAGAGCTCAGAGGAAATTAAAAGACATAAAACAAAGTCCTGCATTCGAATCCCGATGTTGTAATTACAAGGTTTTAAACTCCCCTCAGGACACCTTTGATTTTAACCAGAACCCAACCGATGCTGGATATTTTAAGGTTAACACCGATTTCAGTTGGTACAAAAGAGTTATATTAAAAACGAAAATGTAAAAAAAATCACAAAATTTACACAATTTACCAGAACCACCCAAGATTTTCATCTTTCTGACAGTCCTTGAACTATTCATGTGCGACACGCCGTTAAGTTGGGGAACGTAACCAAAAAATCTGCTTACGAAAGATTCCTGGGCTCCTCAGAAAACCACAAAGCCGTCAGCTGAAACTAACAGTCATGTGACAAAAATTCATGGATGGGCGGCAGGTGGTGGAGCGATTATCCTCTGATCGTAGGGTTGCCGGTTCGATCCCCGGCCCCTCCACAGTCGAAGTGTCCTTGGGCAAGACACTGAACCCGAAATTGCGCTAGTTGAGTGCTGCTAAGGTGGAAAAGCGCGATGTAAGTGTAGTCCATTTACCATGTTTACTGGATTTGATGTTTGGTTTTGCTAATTTAACCAGTGGGCTTGAAAGACATGTTTTGTTTTGTTTCTAAATGCCAAAATGACAACATTTATTGGGGATCTGATCTTGTAGGTTCGCCGTTCTGTCGGGAAACTTCACCAAATGTGACTCATTTAAACATTTGCCAAGAACGAACCATTGACTCTAACTATCCATCCATCATCTATACACCGCTTAATCCTCACTAGGGTCATGGGGGGCTGGAGTCTATCCCAGCTGACTCAGGGTGAAGGCAGGTTCACCTGGACAGGTAACCAGTCTATCACAGGGCTACACTTAGAGACAGACAACCAAGCACACTCACATTCACACCTACGGACAATTTAGAATCACCAATTAACCTCAGCATGGTTTTGGACTGTGGGAGGAAGCCGGAGAACCCGGAGAGAACCCACGCTGCACGGGGAGAACATGCAAACTGGGTGTCCTCACCGGGACGCGAACCGGTGACCTTCTTGCCGCGAGGCAACAGTGCTAACCACCGAGCCACCTTGCAGCCCTGGCTCTAACTAGATTATGCAAAACATGACGTACTGACTGTCAGAAGTTAACCTGCATTGTGGAGCTTTTTTTTTTACACTTCATCTGAAGTTTATTTCTTCATCTGGAACAGCAGAAAGTTCCTCAGGGTTTATCACCTCATATATTTACTTTCATCTAACGCAGACCCTCAGCGTCAGTTCTGTGAAGGCAGTTCTACACGACTAATCGCGATACGTCAGAGGCTAAAGTACAGGCGGTGTTTGAGTCGGTGTTTCGTGGATGAGAGTATTTCCTTCTGTCAGATTATCTGAGGATAAACTCCTCACACGGAGAATCCGCCGGGAGCCTTCGATGATGACTGACAGATCCACAGCTGCGTTATCGTCCTCATCACAGAGAGAGAATTTACGTTAACAGCGTGATTAGATACAAACGGAGCTGACGGATGAGCAGCTGATTGCTGAGATCCATCCATGGATGTGGCTCATAGTCTGTTTGGTCATTAGAAGTATATGTAATTTATAACAGCAAGTACATTCATTCTGTTTACCGCTTTAGGTATAAAGTTTTGTATTTGTAGACTTTTAAGACAGTTTATCAGAACAATATTTACACTTTCATGCAGTTTTTTCTAGTGATAATATGCAGGTTTATTGCTAAGGAGTGGGGAAAATACATCTGCATGTTATCTCTGGTAATCAAATCAAATCAGGTTTATTGTCACTTTGCTTACAGTAGTACAGGCAGGATGAGAGAGTGTTTCTTCAGGATCATTAAAGTTTTGCGGAAAGAACGTCTGGGATAGACAAGACACTAAATGTTCACTCTCGCTGTCTCCTGAATGGGGCCAACATGTCCAACATTTTCTCCAAGTGCAAAAATGGTGAATCTAGATTCTACTGATATTGTCCTCCTTACGTTTTTCTTTTTGTTTGCGTCCTACATGCACTGGTTGAGCACTGCCTGCAGTTCAGCTGAGAAGTTGTTGGATTTTTGTCACACGGCTGCTGGTCGCGGCCGAGTCACCGATGGCTTCAGAGTTGTGCCGAGGAGGTCTGAATTTTTTGTTTTTTTACAGAATGTGGTTCGGACAAACGGTTTAGTTTGGTGATTATTTTTAAGACAACAAGCCATTTGGGTTTTTGGCTTCAGAGCGTTAAATCATTTAAACCTGCTTTTGTTCTACTGAAATGATTTAACAGATTTCTGAGAATGTATCAACTGGTGATGCAGCACAAGAGCGACTGACGACTTCTTTCACGTTCAATTTGAAGTCTGTGTGTCCTGCTGCAAAAACGGCGGATTACTCTTGGAGGTCTGTTGATGTAGAACTTTTCTCCTCATGCAAGAAACACCAGAGATTGTCTGAACAATGAGAATCAGGGGGGAGCACATCGAGCAACCAATTAACCTGGAGTCTATTAGCGTTTAGCGAGTCGAATTAGCGTTTGTCCATAGTGTTTGTAGTGAAGAAGTACAATTAGCCGACGAAATATTCAAATTCAGGTGCAACGGCAGTTAAAGTAGAACTGATTTAATGTTTTTAAAATACAATTTGTATCTTATGAAACCAGGTGAGATGAAACAATCCACGTATTCGTAAATAGACAGAGTTAAGACGAGGTGAATCTGTCCAAATTTCCCGAAATCCAATTTATGCAGAATTTGACCAAAGAGTAAGTTATGTCTGGACCTGAGAGGTGTGTCGCTCGTCAAAATCATCCTGTCATCCACTTTGCAGGTGTTTTGAGAAACGATAAAGTCATTCAACCTCAAGGATGTTTTCATCTTTCATAGTAGATAATGTGTGATGAGAAATGAAACCGCTGCAGCCAGCACAATACAAACACTCCGGCGAACACGTTGTTGTGGTCGTGCAATTAAAAATAAATACAAATGATAACGAGTGAAAACTGCAGACGGTGTAAATATGTAAGTTCACCGTCCTTTGATGCAGCTCTTTGTCAGCACGCTCCAGATATGAAAAGATTCTCAGCTCAGAGCCGAGCCGGAGCTCCTGCTGAGCCACAGTGGGTCCCAGTCTGCAGCTTCAAGTCGCTCGCACGGGAAAAACTGAAACCCTGGTCGACGTCGGAGCTCCCTGCAGGTTAGCGTTCCTGCAGGCCGGAGACGCGTTCAAGCGCCGCTTCACGTTCGCTCAGGTCGCTCCTCTCATTCATGCGACCTGAATGCAGCCGTTTTTTTTTTTTTCTTTCTGTTTTTCCAGAGAGATGAGTCACGAAAAGAGGTGAGCTTTATATTCGATAGACTGGAAGCTGTGCGGCCGGTGTTGCCATGGCGACGGGCGCCGTTTAACGGTGAGTCACGCCGGAAGGGGCCTTGGTCGGGCCCGAAACTTCGCCCCACGAGTTCGACAGCGCGGCTGATGGATCTCTGGATGTGGTTCGGTTCAGAAACCAGAGGGTTCAGGACAAACCTCGAGGATCGTTCTCGGGCGGCGCCGTCGTCTCGCGTTCGTCCGTCTTTCGTCAGCTTCGGTGGCGCGCTTGGTTTCTTCACGTTATCACACGTTTCCATCTGCGGTCAAGGAATCCACCCGCAAACACAATCTGCTGATTAAACACAAGTTATTTTGTTATTCGGGTGATAGTTTGAAGACTGAAGCCAGGAGACAGGAGGGATTAAAAACGTGACAATTAAACGCTATTTTCAGTTGTTCCTCTGTGAATAATGTAGATTTGTTTAAGGTGTCTTGTTATTCCATCTTGTCCAGAGAGAAAAGTCCGAGGAGTCGTACATGTAGGTACCATAAATGATTTCGTTTCTCCGTTCTGATCTGTGGAAACAGTGCCTGCAGTTCAGCTGAAGAGTCCCTTAACGTTTTCCACCAACGTGTGCTGACCTTTTTGTTTTTTTTGTGGTTGGAGACATTTTGGCAAAATTTTACGTTGAGTCATGCAGAATAATCGGTTTTAAGCTCATGTTTCTGGGTGTTTTTGTTTGATTTATTTATGTATTTTTTGGTTCCTGTCCTGTTTTTGCTCGCTGTGGGCTGATTTTTCAAAGTAATATGGAGACAGCACAACCACGGCTGGAAAAAGGAGAACTAAAACACATCTGATAACAAAGATATGCCACAAATAAGAAAGAAAAAAAAAAAGATGTGGCTATTTACATTTACATTGCCTGCAATTCAGCGGAAAAACTAACTGAATTTTTGCCACCAGACTGTTGGTCGCAGCTGAGTCATGATATATTTCACGGTTGAGCTGAGAAACGCAGAATTTTTTGTTTTTTGCACGATCTAGCTCAAGCAAACTGTTTTTTTATTGTTGTTTTTTTAGGGTTTTTTTAATACCTGAATTATTACAGGATTTTCCTACATTGCAGCTTAGTCGCTACTGATACAACAAACTTTTATGCATAAATAAGTTGAGTTGCAGTCGTTCTTTTTCTCATATATTCGCACTTAATTGTAATTGAGTGGGCGGTTCGTTTCCGAAATTTTTCATCCTGTAATCAGTGCAGTTGCTAAATGACAGCTGATCCTCGTTCCACCTTCTCCTTAATAATCCTCCTGTTTCACGTTGAATATCTTTCATTGTTTGTTTTACAAAAGTTGTAAAAACTGGAATAAAAATGTCCATGGAAGGAGAGAGGAAATGTGCTTCTACATACTACGTACTTTTCATCATTTACATTTACACTGCCTACAGTTCAGTTGAAACCGAATTTTTGCCGCCTGACTGTTGTTCGCAGCTGAGTCACGATTTTTTTGCGCTGAGAAACTCTGAATTTTTTGTTTTTTACACGATCCAGTTTGAGCAAACTGTTATTTTTTTTTAGCTTTTTTTTCTACCCAAATAATTCTAATTAATCATATTAATAATCCTGTCGTCAGTGCAGTCGCCTAAAAGACATTTAACTCATTAAACATTTTAAGTTTTCCTTTATAATAACAGGGAGAATCTGTGACGTCGGCTGATGGAAGCGCCTCCACTCAGATGGTTTTAAACAGACGCTCAGTTTAGCCGAGCTTATTTGAAAACGAAGGTCTGTCGTGAGCTTTACTGCCAACGTTCCTGTTTGTCTTTGTTTTTACCTCCGAGTACAGTTGATTCGATAATCGGGCTGAACCTGAGCGCAGCCGGTCTGGTGTCGCTCAGCTGCTGCTTCATCATCACCGACACTGAATCCAGTTTTGACATAATCCAGGTTTTTGAGGAGAATTCAGATTTATTCCAACCTGCTGCGTTTACCGCCAACGTTGAGTCTCTGGGGGTCTGAGCGACAACGTGCTTCCTCCTGGTTTTCAAAAAAATCATTTTATTCATAATTAATGGACACATTTCGACTCATTGTTGAGAGTTTATAACTCATTTAGGCTGGGCTTTACTTTTTTTGAGTCATTTTTGGACAATATTTGGGAACTTTCATACAGTTTCGGGTTCATTTTTTCCACCGTTACTTCCACAGCTGGATTCCTCTAAATCCACGGACACATGGAGGTTTTCTCAGTCTGCTGTCAACAGGTTTTATTTGGATTTTATTCCATTTTTTTTGTCATTTTGAGCAAATTCTAAGTAATTTTGGACATCGTTTTGGGTCTTTATGGACAAATTGTTGTCGTTTTGGACAGATTTAAAAGAATTTAGATAAATTCTGACTCGTCTTGACAAGCTTCAAGTCATTCTGGTTTGTCGTTTGTCATTTCGGACAAATTCTGAGTATTCAGAGCAGAAACTGAACAGAGTCTCATCTTCTGTTTGATTCAGCTCCTCGTCTGCTGACTCCACTTCTGATAAGTTTGGACGAGTTTCCAGATATTTTGGTCAAGTTTGCCATAATTTTTGACACGTTTTAGGTAATTTTGGACAGCTTTT
>NW_007577872.1:152300-155272 GCF_000690725.1 Stegastes partitus | reverse complement strand
ACAACATTTTTTTTCTCAATTGTCCACAGATGTTACTACGACTGAAAAAAAAGCGATTTACATTTTTGATTGGTTTCCATCTTTGTTTTTGGTTGCAGCCGAGTCACTGATGGTGTCATAATTGGGCCAAGGAGCATCTGGTTTACAACAAATGGTTCATTTTTGGCCGATTGCAATCGAGACATGCAGAATAATGTGACTGTGATTGGGTTAAGTTTCAGTTTAGGTCACAGATAAGTAGCACGTTAGTTGTTGAAAAGACGAAAGCCGACAGTTCTGATAAATTTTGTCATTCTTTGTTTGCTCCCATTACATTTTTTGAGTCATTTTGGACAGATTTCAAATCATTTGGACCACGTTTAAGTCATTTTGACAGGTTTGGAGTCATTTCAGACAGCTTTTATTTTAGATTTTAGGTCCTTTTGGATAAGTTTAAAGTCGTTTGGACAGCTTTTAGGACATATTTGACAGATTTGTATTCATTTTTGACCGATTTAAAGTCATTTCGAACAGGTTTTACGTTATTTTGACAGGTTTTTGAGTCATTTTGGACAAATTTTAAGTCACTTGGACCGCTATTAAGTCATTATGATAGGTTTTGAGTCATTTCAGGCAGCTTTTATGTCATTTTTGACAGGTTTTCGGTCATTTTAGATAGATTTTAGGTCATTTTGGAAAGGTTTTAAGTCATTTTGACAGGTTTTTGAGTCATGTTAGGTGGCTTTTTTATTCATTTTGACAAGTTTTAAGACAATTCTCTGATAAATAGTGCCATTCTGGGGCGTACGTTTACTCCCATCACATTTTTCCTCACCATTGAATAATTTTTTCTCTATAATATAAAGCCCTGCAGCGCAATGGGAGCAGAACAACCATGAAGAAGGAGAGAGAACTCAGATAGGTTAAAATGTTAAAGCGCTATAAATCATCTAAAAAGAAAAAAGCTAAAGGTGAAATTCTTTCATGATTTATGAAAAGCACTGAACGTGTCCAACATTTTTCAAGTTTTTATAGGTTGTCGCCAACACTGGCGACTCTACATACGATGGATGATTTACTTTTTAAATTTGTTTCCACACTTGTCTCCTCTCGGCTCGTCTTTGTAAACACTGCCTGCAGTTCAGCTGAACCATTAAATTTAGTCTTTTTTTCATACTTAAGATGCCTTTGAAGGGTTAAATGAGCTGCATGCTATAGCATCATTCAGGAGATATTCTTCTGTGTTGTTTTTCACCGATGGGAAAACACACAGCGACNGTTTTAAGTCATTTTAGACAAATTTTAGGTCATTTTGGAAAGATTTTAAGTCATTTGGACAGCTTTTATGACATATTTGGCAGGTTTAAAGCCATTTTGAACCGCTTTCAAGTAATTTTGGACAGGTTTTGAACCACGTTGAACAAATTGTATGTAATTTTTGGATAACTTGCGAGTCATTTTGGGCGATTCGTGACTTGTAGTCCCACAGCTGAGCATAAAGTTCGCATAGCAACAGATAAACTGATGGCACATTCACCTAAGTTGAGATAAAAAGTAGAACAGTTCCTCAACCGTGATTCAGAACGGCTTGATCGCTCTGCAGTAGGTTTTCAGGGATAATGTCCTTCATCACTTCCTTCCAGATTTTCCTCAGCTCCCCGTTAACCCGCCGTCCATCTTCTACAGCCTCTGACTGCTGCTGCAGCTGTGCGTTCATAAATAATCTACATAATTCTATTCTTATGCAAGTGTTCATGCGCAGTTCATGCATGTGATCACAGAAGCGGTTTCTCACACAAACGTGTCGTCGGATAAATCTGGAGTCATGAACTGGTGAGTGATGCGCTGCACTCAAACCGGGCAGAAAGCGATTCATCTTCGCCAAACTGAGCCGGCTTCATGATACGTGTGTGCATGAGTGTGCACGTGTGTTCACGCATGGTGTGCACGTGCGAAGAAACAGCGTGAGGAAGGGCAAAAAAAAGCGGGAGTCCTTAAATGTCACACATTACTCAGCACGGTAACTCCGCTCACGACATGCGATGTGTCAGCCCGCATCATCGTCGCCCACTGAGCATGTGCAGAACAGGCCCCCAGCCCTCCACGTGCGCTCCGAGTGTGCACGGGGATGAGGCTTGTACACAACCCCAAGGGTGGCGAATGCAACTTTAATCATTTGTTTATGTGCTGCGCCGCCGCCGCGCTCGTCCCTGCGGTTGTTTTTTGTTGTTTGTCGTTCCGTCGAAGCTTCGGCGGCTTCGTTTGAAAACCACCTTGATCCTCGGTGTGAGAGTGTGTCAGTGTTACATGAAGTCTTTCCTCCCTGTCGGACTCCCAGAGTGCTTTGCTTCGAGCCATATGGTGCAGGGACTAAAGTTCAGCAGCTATTTTAGGGTCCTGCGTTTTGTGTTTTTTTTAATAATTTGCCATTTTCATCAGGGAGCATCCAACCGGTTCTTCTCTCTTCACACACAAAGATGCAGAAGATTAAAAGTATTTGGGGTTGTTTTCGCTCTCATTCGTGCTGTTTCTGTGGGTTTATGTGAATGTGTTTGCCCTACAGCTGAGCGGCTGCTCATCACACAGCTTTAGCAAAGTCAATATTGGTCTGTTTTCTAAATCAGGAGGATTTTTTTATTTATTTATTTTTTGGTTGTTGTTGTTTTTCTGTTTTGTTTTTTTCAGGGCGATTGCTCCACGCTTCGGCGGCTTTATTCCCTTTGACTGAATACAAACTAAGTGTACATGCCAGCTGTGGCATATTTTTCCTCCGTTATCTAGAGATTTGTGTTTAGATGCTGATTAAACGTGTCCGTGCGGATACCGATCCGACGGCGACGATGAGGAGCCGAACAGATGCACGGAGACAAAGACGCTCAGATGGTTCCTGCAGTTCGGCTTTTATACACAACAAACGTCCTTCCCTTTTCTTTAAAGTCCAAATATTGGGAGCCAACTTCGTCCTTCATCCCACCGCCAAACGATTAGAGCCG
>NW_007577872.1:135353-148032 GCF_000690725.1 Stegastes partitus | reverse complement strand
TCTGACAAAACACTGTTTACACGGAGATATCAGTAAATAAGATTTCAATGAGGAGGAAGACAGGAAGCAGCGATGGAAGGTTCTGTGCTGAAACGCAGCCGCTAGCATGAAGTGCTTGTTTGTGCAAATGTGTTCGAGGCTGCATACGTGTGGATTCAGAGCCGTGGCTTCCTCCAGAATTGGCTGGGAAATTAAACCGGCATGAAATGACGCAGCAGCTGCGAGTGAACGCGTCGCCCTGCGAGCCTGATTGCTGATTGATGCACTGACTGCCGCTGATTGGGCATCATGAGGTAGAAACGGAGACAGAAAAAGGGAAACAATGGAAACCTCAGCAGCCTTGTTTTTGTTGGTGTGTTAAAGGTTAAAGATTCACCACAGTGACCCCACTGACGTAATTACGAGGCCGACTATACTGTGATAGTAAAATAAAAGATAATCACGTGACAATCTGGTAGCAAGGGAGCCAGAAAACCAATGTTTAGTAAAAACAACATCATGTATGTGTAAGTTAATGAGAGTTTGAAGCAGGTGATTTTACTGCCACACATTACTGCGTATTATATTTCTACTGTTTACATGATGTGTTTGTGTGTCTTTGTTATTTACAGTTTGGGGCTTTTTTGGGGGGTTAACGTAAATTTGTAGTTTTTTTAACGGTGACTTTACTACATATTGTCTGTAATTTAACAAAGCGTCTGTAAAATAACAGTTTAAAGAAATATATTTACAATTTTTAAATCCCTCATTAGCATTTTTTGTTAAAAAAAAAAAAAAAAAAAGGAAATGTCAGTTATATAATCAGAGTTTTTTCTGATTTAAATATAGTAAAAAAAATGTTGTGGTTAAATGGTTTTTTAAAAATTATTATTATTATTTTTTACAATTAGCGTGTAAATGAATATATTTTACTATCATTTTACTAGTTATTTTCCAAATCAGGAAAAATCTGAACAATCATTCACCATTTTCAAACCCTTAATGTACATATTTTAAAAATGGTATGAGTTTTGATCTCGTCTTGCTTTGTTTTGCAGTTATTATTTGTAATTAAACAAACCAGGAAAAATCTGTAAAATTACTGCTAAACATTATTTACCATTTTTCAGTTCTTAATACACATAATTTTTCTGATAAATTTCCAACATCTTGCTGATTTAAATAAATAACTTTTAAACACAAATCAGTATCTGTAAAAGTACAGACTTGTAATGAGGGCGTAATTTAAGGTTTTCTGCAGTTTTTCTAGTTATTATATGTAATTGAACAAAACAGACAAACTCATAAAAGCATTTGTCTTTTAAAAACAACAACAAAAAGATAAATATCTGTATGAATAATTATATTTGTGGCTCATTTAAATGCAATAAAAAAAAAAAGTAATTTTAGTGTTAAACGCTGAAAAGGAGCAAATCATTATAGAAAAAAATAATAGAAGTTTTTCTACGATCAACGTGTAAATTATTTGATTTTTTCCAGGTTAGCATCTTAGCACAGTTAAAAACTAGAATTTTTTCGATTCCTCCGTCCCAATCTTTGTCCTCCTTCCTCCCATCGAACACCAGGACACACTTATTTCTTTCTGATCTCCACACGTCATGCATAATGCACCGGACCCTGCATGCAGCACATCACCGCGTCCTCACGGCTAATGGCAGCAGCAGCAGAGCGACTCCCTTCAGCTTCCTCCTTCCTGCCACTTAAACTCCCTCTGCCTGGAGGAGGCTCGCTCTGTTGCTATGGAGTTTATGGACACAGTCGAGTGCGCTTCACGGTCACGAGCGCTGATATTGATGAAACGGGTCAAGTGTGTGTGTGTGTGTGTGTGTGTGCAGGTTTGTTTATGCTATCATATGATTTTATCTGCTCTGGAGTCAGAGTTGTTCATTAACTGTAACAGACGATACAAACGCTGAACTCTGCACTATTTGAAGACAGTTTGCTGTTCAGTAACTTCACTCAGCGTCGGTCTGAACATCTCAGGATGCACAAAGTAGTTTAATAATGATTATATGAGGGATTCGTATCGGCACAAACATTGTGCTGCATGTTCACACAGGTGGGGTCTGTTATACAATCAACATGACCGAGGCCACATGAGCCTCGAAGGTTAGCTGGGCATCAACAACACCCAGGGGTTGGATGTTGAGTTCTTGTTGTATATTGATAAGGAGAGGTTGAATAGAAGGCGGCGTCTTTTCATTCATGCCGAGATATGTCCAAGGCATGATGTGATGGGGAAACGACAGGAAGAGCGGGGTGTCGTCAGCGTAGCATCGACATGAGAAACCTTAAGATGTATCTGCAACGTTACAGAGAACACAGTCAGTCTAATTACATGTGGTGTGGCAGCGATATGAGATGTTCTGGCGCAACAGCGTCTCGCCACTACATTTGTAAACACAAGATACTTCACAAGCCCACTCGTAACAGAGACGTTTGTGTTCGTGTGAATGAACTCATTGTGCCGAGAACAGCGACGGGTTTCATCTTACGTCGACCCAGAAAGCCTTCAGAGTGTCGGTCAGCGTTGCGTCCGAGCTGCCTCGCCTCCGGTCAGGACGGTTTATCTGCTCGATGGCCGGCAGCAAGAATCTCTCAGGAGTCCGAGTGTGTAAATGTGTGACGGTAGAGTGAGACGTGTTGGACAAAGTGTGTTCAGAGCAGAGCTGTAGGAGGCCACGTCAGGTCAGTGCAGCCACCTACTGCATCTAAACCAGCCACAGAATAAACAGCTCGAAGCCGTCGACATCTGGACTCCACCGACCTCCAGAGCAGATCCTTTAACCCTCCGAACCCCCAAGACTGCCGACACCTTTTAAAGGCATGTTAGTTTTAAAACTACACCATTTATCAAAGACAGAAGTTGTCATTGCTCAGCTTACAATCGTCATATTTCATCTAAATCATTTCTTTCTATGTCTCTATCCAGAATGTACCAAAAAATAAAGTGTTTCCTCGAAGCAGATTTTGTAAAACACAAAACATTCAGTGCAACCGTGAAGCCGTCAGCAACTTTACTGCAGCCAGCAGCCAAAGTTTTGTGTTTAAAAACGGCAGAAAGGGAAACAAATCAGACAGTAGTGAAACATCTCTGGTACGTAGTGTCATCAGTTTTTTCTCAGTGTTGGTAAAACCTGTGTGGCACTTGAAAATTAGTGTTTTTAGTTTTAATTTTTGTACAATAAATCATCAAAAAAAAGCTTTAATTTAATATTTTTGGCAGTTTTGGCATTACATTAATGGTATTGCATTAAAACTAAACCTCCTTCTTCGTGGTTGTTCTGTTTTTATCGAGCTTCAGAACTTTATGAACTTTATGTTGGAGTGAAACATCCACAGCGAGGAAATAAAGGTTTCGGGGCCTCTCTGAATTGCACCCTTTTTCCCCACAGTTGCTCAATCAGATTGGGTTCTGTGGAATCTGAAAGCCGAGGCGACACCTTGAACTCTTTGTTGTGTTCCTCAAATCCTTCCTGAACGATGTTTGCAGTGTAGCGGGGAGCGTCATCCTGCTGACAGATGGAGTAAAGCCGCCATGGCAACGTCGAGGTGTTACATCCACATGAATGCAGGACTCGAGGTTTCCCAACAAACACTGCCTGAGCATCACGCTGCCTCCACCAGCTCGGTTCCTTCCCATAATGCATCCCGTTTGTTTCCTGGACGCGGCCTTTTAATATCGAGGCTGTTTGGTGTGTATGCTCCATGCATGCGTCTGATAACGCTCGTGGCTCAGTGAACTGAAACGTTAACCCCTGACCCGCTGGAGCGGCATGCAGCAGGTGCTCGCCGTGCGCCGCGTCCTCACGTCGACCTGAACCGGGCGAGGCGATGGCGACGAGTACATCTGCTGCCCGAGTCTCCGTGGACGCGACGAAGGCCAACGCGTTCACTCGACAGGACTCAGCTGCTGCTCATGTGGAGCGACGCTCACCTCCACCCGGCCGCGCTCCCACAATCCACTTCTCTCCGCTGATGCACGGCTTCCAGTTCAGGTTTATTAAAACTGTGGTTATTTGCTTAGTTTCATCCGTTTAGCATCACTTCAGCCTTTGACAGTTTGCTGAGCGCCGTCCTGTGCTGTTGCAATACCTGTTTATATAAAGCACAAACCGGTTTATTTCAATCTGCCTTCTGAGCCCTGAAACCTGCTGGCAGGCTACAAAAGCAGCTTCTCTTTTTAAAAATCGCCAAAATTACACCATTGATGTGCAGCTCTGTTAAAAAAAAAAAAGCAAACCTGAGCTTAAAACCCATCAAAAGCTATTTTTTCAACATGACCTGCCTCAGTTCAGCAGATCTGAACTTTTTCTAAACACGCACTTAGTTTGTACATTTTCTTTTCTAAACCTCTTGTATATTTATATTCGTTACCTCAGTGCGTCTGAGCAGAGTGACGAGTGGCTCTGAATGAGCACTGATCTAAGAATTTCATCGCACTCATAGCTCGTTGTGACAGTAAAGCCTTTGAATCTTCCTCCGTCTCATTGAGAGAATTCTTTAAAACTAACCGTTTTCATTAACCAGCTTTTGTGAAAATAAATAAAAAAACTCTTCTTGGCGCAACTGTGAAGCCATTAGTGACTCAGCTGTGACTAACGGTTACGTGACAACAAAAAATTCAAGGACCGGACTGCAGGCTGTGTTTGCATAAAGCAGAGACGAGATAAGTATTGGAAGCAAAGTAAAATATCTACAGCACCTTTTGTTTTTAGCTTTAGATTCGTGCCATTGTAACTGCTGCAAAAACCACATTTCTGAGCTCTTTCTAACTCTACCGATGGCTTCCCTAAAGGTGCAAGACTTTTATATTTAAGTCAAAAACGAGCCCACGGTGAGTAAAAAGCTGCAGAAGCTGCTCGGAGTTCAGAGGGTTAACTGTTGTGTCTTAATAGGTCATGCTAACTTCTCTGTTGTTAAGGGACGGAAACCTCAAGCTCCTGAAATGACATAAAGGCATCAAAATGTGATCCCATAAAAATGCAGCCGGGGTTATTTTTTTCAAACTCCAAATGAAAGAGGCAGCCTCCCCACGTGCAGCACTGCAGAGGACCAGGCTGAGAGCGCCGCATGATGACGGCCAGCGAGCGGACAGTCGCCGCTCGGGGAGTTGGAGGAGGTTTTAACGAACGGCGTGTCTGTGCGCCGGCAGCATGTGTTTCTGATTGGGGCTGAGGAGGCGCTCGGTGCTGTGAAGTGGAACCTCTGGTCGTCGGCTCGTATGAAAACACCTTGTTTACACGAGGCTGCGCGGTTCTGCACGTGTACTTATTACCTCTCGTGGGAAACTCTGGGAGAAGTAATTAGCTGTTTGGGTTTCATCTGGTGGCTCTTTGAAGACGTGAAGCGGTGATTCTGATCGTCAGACTATATCCTCCTCGGTGTTTGTGTCGACTGCGGCCTCAGACAGCAGCGTTGTCTTCCTTGTATCCCTCCCTTCACGTCGCTGGCTGCCACTTTGGCAGGACTGAGTCTGAGCGAGCCAACGCCAGCTCGCAACAGTAAATATTAAACACATCCAGCTGTCGCGGCGAGATGGCTGTCTGCTCTGCTGCTTCGTAGCCTCTGTGGCTTTTTACAGGGCTGCTCTGCATTGTGTCGGGCTTAAGGAGCTACAGCAGCAGAGCACAGTGCAGGGGAGGACTGCAGCCACTCAAACAGCGAGATGCTGGGGATGCAAATAGGTCAACAGAGAAGAAAAAAGGTGCAGGAGTGGGAGAGAAACAGTGGGAAGGTTGTGAACTATTCTCTCCGCACTTATTTTTCTCTCTTGAGTTAAAACAATATGATGTGTGGGTGGAAGGATTTTCACTCACAAATGGATTATTCATTCATTCTTTCACCTACTCGCGGTTAGCCTACCTTCCTCCTAAGTGACTGTGAATGATGCAGAAGGCATGCCATGTAACCGCAGTGCCTCTGATTCAGACCTCCGTCCTTGTGCTCCTTGTCTTTTTTTTTTTTTGCCATCAGAGGCGTTTGGTGGTTAAGAAATCAAACGTTAACATGCTGCGGTACAGTGGTCACCGCCGTGATACCTGCAGAGGTGGAAGAAGAACTCGGATCTTATGTAAAAGCACCAATAACACAGTGTGGAAATACTGTTATGAGTAACCGTCATGCATTTATTTTAGTGCAAAAGTATCAGCGTCACATTATACTCAAAATAAAAATAAAAGTACTCATTATGCATGTTTTAGAATAATGTGCATTATATCATTGGATTCTAATTATTGATGCAATAATGTTTTTATTGTTGCAGCTGTTTAGGTGATTTAACTCGTGTACATGTGCTGCTTGTAAATTTCTCCTCTGGGATCAATAAAGTTAAGATAAGACATACGTGACTCGATAATCCGAACCTTAACAATCCTAAACCTGCTATCCGACAGGTTTTTAGGAAAAACCAACAGAACCCATAAAAACAGCCTTAACATACCGACAGCCTTGGATTCTGACTCCGACATGACATTTAATGTCACCAATCAGGATGACGGCGTATTATCTGACTGAACAATCCCACAGATTGGCTACGTTCACACTGCAGGACTTGATGCTCAATGAGGATTTCTTTGTGACTTCCTTCACGTTTCCACTTCAATGCGACTTGTATGTGATCTGCTGTGTGAACTTCATACGACCCAAAAGTGTCCCGCATGCACAGAAGAGGACACGACGACGTCACACGCAGCGAGCGTGCTCAGTGTTTATGGAAGTGATTTTCTCCTAAAAAACCACCAGCATTAGCTCTGTCACAGCAGTCTTTGTCATGGTGTCCCTTTCCTAGTGTTATAATTAAGTATGTCTCGAGCTATTATGTATTCTGAATCTGTATTTTGCACTGAGCCTATGATTCTCTTTCGTATTTTCCTACACACCACAGTGTGCGTCCTTGAAGATAATGTGGCCGGTGAGAACCGGTTCACACACTTGGAGACAGCAGAAACTCCTCTTTTCTATCAGATACGATTGTTACTTTAGCTACACGCCGTACCAACAACATCCACACACGTTGCTCACCAAATGTCAAGGACGTGGACAGAGCGCAGAAGAGCTATGCCTGTCCACACCATTAGTAACTGGCCAATTAAACTGGGTAGCGTACCAATCTTATCTATGTTCGGGTCAGGCCCAGCCCAAGAAGATATCTGTAACCTGGAGCCGAAAAACCTCAGTTCAGCTGGACATGAGGTTCCTCTCTGTCCCTCTGAATCCAGCGCTGCAAAACCTTACCTGTGACCTAAATAAATTCTACAACTGAGAACTGAAGATTTCTCCGGCTTGTTCTTGGGCTTCCAACTACAGAATCTGGTCTAACACGAGCTAACCCCTCATTTCACTAACAACCACATCGTACAGCTCATTTACAGTACTCAAGGTGTGTGTTGTTGAGAAAAATGGTATCTATAGATGCTAAATATTATAGTGCTGCCTTCATTCCTGCATGGCTATCCCCCTTGAGTACCTGTGTTCGTTGTTTTTTTTTTGCCCTCAGCTTCTCTTATGACTGGTCAGTCAAACATTTGTGATTCAGATTTTCTCGTGACACCCTACCACCCATTAGCCTGAGCCATAAGCTCTGCCTGATGCCTGGTCGACCTTTTCCCGGTGGAAGCTGAAATGTGTAGCAGATGTGAGCAGTGGCCTGTGGACGGGCGTGAGACCTGTGTGGGTGGAGATGATGACGGGTGACTGGATGCTCGCAGGGCGAGAGGCGAAGCTTCTTCTTTCAGGCCCGGCTCCTGTCACTGGTCTTGGCAGGCCAGGAGGTGCTGAGGGGCCGAGAGAGTGGGCAAAAAGAAAAAAACAAACTCTGGCCACCTTTTCAAGCCAAACCTCCTGCTTTTCACTTCTTCCTGTTTTCTTTACGCTCTCTCCGTCTGCCAACTTTCCCTCAGCCTCTCCATCTTCCGCTCAATTGTGCTCACATTCCCATGCAGAGCGTTAAACTCCAACCACCCTTTTCTCTCTCCTTTGCTCTCCATCCCACTTGCCGTACCCTAAATATCCCTCGCTCTATTTTTACAATGCTCTCTCCTCTTTGCCCTCGCTTTGTCCTCCTACCGTTTCCCATTTCTCTGTTCCCTTCTCGTCGCTCTCCGAGGAAGCATGCTCGTGCACAGTCCTTGGCCAAGGTGCTCTGTGGGCAAAGCTCCTTGTCAGTACGCATGAGTTCAGCCGGATCTGAGCTCGGAGGGTTGACCTCTCTGCTGGGTGTCGGGAAAAACTTCCTCCACGTACTGCATATGAAGCGTCGTAACTCCGGGTTTCTGTCTCTTGCAGCTCTGCACGAGTTCCCCACAGACCTGTTCACCCACAAAGAGAGAACAGAAGGAGCTGTGGCGCTGCACGTCCTGTGTGTAAGTTCACCGTCACCTGTGCAGCTCTGCATTCACACACCTGCATTCATTCTTAATATTAATGCGAAAAAACATCTATGACAGTTTACAAATTAGTCATGAATTCCTCCTACTGTCGAGTCTGTGTTTCTTTTTCATGTCTTTCATGTTCAATCCACTGTTTCTCATGGTAATGTGTTTCTTTATCAAAATGAACACATGTAGCATAATGTAGATTATGTTAACTGGATAACTGGTTAACTGCAATGACACAAGGAATAATAACTAGCGACTAGCATTCAGAAGCTGGTCGTTGTCATTAAAGGCAAGCTACTAGCGTTTTTAATTTTAGTGACTGGCCTCCCTAAGCCAGTCACTTTCATTTCTAGGGTAGTGACTAGCATCCCTAGACAACCAGCTAACATTCCCAGCTAGTCACTAGAATCCTGAGGTTTTTGACTTGCATGCTTAGTCTAGTCACTGGCAAACCTTGGCTACCAACTAGCATTCTGACACTGATCGCTAGCATTCGTAAGCTAGTCACAAGCATTACCACGTTGATCACCAGCATCCAAGGACTGGGAACTAGCATTTTTTAGGCTAGTCGTTAACATTTCAGTGCTATAGACCACCTTCCAAGGCTAGCAAGTAGCATTCCAAAGCAACTGACTAGCATTCCTGGAGTAGCAAATTCCAATGCTAGTCACTAGCATCCTGAGGTTTTTGAGTAGCGCTCTTAGTTTAGTCACTAGCAACCGTTGGCAACCAACTAGCCCTCTTCCACTGATTGCAAGCATTCATAAGCTCGTCACAAGCATTACCAGGTTGGTTAGTAGCATCCATGGGCATGCAACTAGCATTTTTAGGCTAGTCACTAACATCCCTATGCTATTAACTAGCTTTCTAAAGTTAGCAACTAGCATTCCTGGGCTTGCAATCAGCATTCCCAGGTTGGGCACTAGCATCCTTAAACTCCTGACTAATATTCTTGTGGTAGTCCCTGGCATCTAAGTCTAGTCACGAGCATACAGGTAGACAATTACCAGTCCTTGGCTAGTCACTAGCATCCCGAAGCTATTGACTAACATTCCTAGCAACTAGCATTCCAAGACTGCTCACTAGCATCACGACTAGCATTCATGGAGTATCAAAAAGGATTCCAATGCTGGTCACTAGGATTCATGGGCAAATGTTTTTGGGCTAATCAGTAGCATTCTTAGCCAGGCACAAGGCAGGTCACTAGTATTGTAAGCCTAATCACGAGCATTTCTAGGTTAATTACTGGTATCTCTAGCATTGCAACCAGCATTCCTAAGCTAGTCACTAGTATCCCTAAACCACTGACTAGTATTCTAGCCCATAGCTGTCAATAGCATCTAGTCACTAACATATGTAGGCTAGCATTCTTAGGTTAATCACTACCATCCTTAGGCTAGCAACAGCCATTCCAAGGCTGCTCACTAGCATCCCAAAGCAACCGACTAGCATTCCAAGCTAATCACAAGTCACAAATTTCTAGGCAAATCCGTAGACTATGTACGATTGTTACTAGTACTATCAGTCCAGCCACTCATGTCTTTAGGCTAGCAACTAGCTTTCCAGGATAGTCATGCTAGGCTAGGGTTAAAACTGACATCAAAATAGGGATTAAAAATGTCTACATCTAGTAAAAGGAGCTCAGGAGTATAACGCAGGTTTAAATAGGAAGAAAACCATTTCAGAAAACCTCAAAATCCATCGAGTAAATAAAATGTCAAAGAGTGCAACGATGCCTAAGCACAAGATGGCCTGTGTGTGGCTCGTATTAAGCTGCAAACGTGGAAACTCGCTGTCAGTCAAGTCTCTTTCTCGGCAGCGGCAGCAGCAGCAGCGTCTCATCAAGTCAACGCATGCATGACCAGCCTCCGTACGCTGCCCATCGCGGCCCAGCAGGGGGTCGGTGTGGAGGATCACCCGGCATGCAGAATGTTCCAGCACACGCTGACCTGGGAGTCTCTTGGGCTCTGACTGTAACGGGGCCTCACGCCAGCCGAGCAGCATCTCGGGGGAACGTCGCTGTGCACAAACAGAGCACTAAGAACTCCAGAACGAAACATTTTGCCATGTCTGACGGTACAGGCAATGTCAGCGCAGCCACCCTCTGAGTTAGCCTTTTGCTGCCGCAGAAGGGCGAACGAAAGCGACCTTTTCCCAGATGCTCGGTTATTTAAAAAAAGCAAAAAATATGTAGGATTATCATCAGCAGCTGTTTTTTTCCCGCCATGTCTAACCTTTAAAATAATGTACTCGGTGTCACTTCAGAGCCGGTGTTGTTGTACTTTTGCTCTGCGTTCAGGAAGGACAGCCGGGGCTGATGTCTGCAGAATAAACTGTCGCGCTGCTGTACGTCTCCACTTCTACACTTCAGATAAAATAAGAAATAGACCATCAGCCCCACTGTGTGTGTTTAAACTGTAATGTGAACAGAGATTTACCCAAATTGTTCATTCTTCAAACAGCAGCAACTTTCAACCACATCTCATTGTCTTGTCAGCAAATAAAGATCTTTTCACTGCTGATGACTGTAAGATTCAGCAGAAAAGCGCCAGAAACATATTGTTTAAGGGCTGTTTTTCCAAACTACTCAGTTGATTTATTAAATAACTACTGAAAAAAGTGTCTCTCTAAATTACCAGCAGTCAAAGGTCACACATCCAAATCGAATGTTTTGACTGACAGCACTCAGAAATCAATGCAGCTGAACTATTTTAACAGTCAACAGGTAATAACTTGAAAAAATACAAAAAAAATTTAATTTACTGTAAAAAAAAATATTTAAAACAACAACAAAACCCCAAAACAGGCCAGAACTGTAACAATATCCAATCAAAAGTCTGTATTCTCTTTTAAATATTAAACTTATTGTATTTACATCACAAAAACACTGTTATTTTCCCAATAGTTGCCTGTTTTTGAAGTAAAGTTGTGTATTTTAAGGAACCGTTATTTTACAGATTTGTTCCTGTTTTGCTAAATGTTGGATAATATCCAATAAAATCACAGAAAAATTTACATTAACTGTAAATAAAACAAAAAATCCGGAGCAACATGACCAACTACGAGAAAAAAAATCAGTGTTTTTACAAATGGTAATTCATGCTTTTCCAATGCATGACTGTATAATTATGTTGTTTTTATTGTATGTAAATCAACCAAAAAAAACAACAATAGTATTTTACAGTTATTTGTCGTGTTTTGCAAGATGAATCATGTATGTCAGGTTTGAAAAAATACATTTTTAAAAATTTATTTCAGAGATATTTGCCTGTTTTCACCTATTTTTAGACTTTTTCCAGTTTTTTGTTTTTATTAATAGTACATGTAGTGATCTGAAGCCAAATTCTGAATAAATTTCATAAAGCGCCTGCAGGCCTCCCTCCACCTGCATAATCAGACAGAATCTGTAAATGCTCATTTTCTTGCTAATTTACTGGTTAAAGATCAAAATAAAAAGCCGTGTGAAGCCAAATCAGTAAAGAAAACCTCCTCCGAGTGAGAAAACAAATCAGAGCAGATGCCTCGTCGCCCCGTGGCTCATGTTGTCGCTGCATTTGCGGCGGCATATGGTCTCGGTTCAGCGATGTTGATTTAAACACTGGATTAGATCCTGCTGCCTTTTTTCTTGTGTTATCAAGTGAAGCTGCTGTGATCTGATCCCTCAGGTTGACATCGATCGCTCAGAACACTGTTGGTGCTTTATTTCTGAATTCTTCTGCCATTTTCTTCTCACTTCTTGGAAATCATAACCTCAGATTTGTGAACTTCCTCGACTTTATTCACGTCGACTCACGACGAACGTGCATCCGGCAGACCCTCGTGCCCACACAGCTGCTTGAGGAGGAGATGAAGGCTGTTGTTTTCCCTCCATCTCAAGCCTAAATCCAGATTAAACCCAGTTACCAGGATTACAGACGACCTCTGACCTTTGGCTTGACAAATCTCCACCCCGGCGACTGATGGTCTTGAGCTCTTCTTCTTCTTTTTAACGCAGAAACACTCGGAGTGATCTGATGCTTGTACTCAGGTGCTGTTGGGGAAATAGAAGAGCTCCCAGCACTCGCTGAAATGTGACTCATTCGCTGAGCACAAAGAGAAAAAGGAATATTTACTCAGCATGTCTTTGAAAGGCTTCGTTATTACAAACAGCAAAGGATATTTACGCCTCTACTTTGTCGCCGTCGCCGCCCAACATTTTATCGCTCGATTATCGCTTTTTTGTTTACTTTACTCTGCGTTCTGTAATGTGACGCCCAGAAAAAGTCCCACAATGAAAAAAACAGCAGTAATATAAAGCATTA
>NW_007577872.1:128166-134582 GCF_000690725.1 Stegastes partitus | reverse complement strand
ATAACTAAACTGCACCAGATTCTGTAATAAAAACCTAATAATAATAAAAATGTAGAACTTGTTTACACTATATAAATCGGAGAAACAATATTTAAAACAAATTTAAAATCTTAAGTAGTAAAATTTCTATAGTATGTAGAGCCACCAGGTTTGGTAAACACATGGAAGAATGTTGTACATGTTGATTCCCGTTTCTTTTCGCCAATTTTTGTAAAATAACTAACCAATAAAATTCAGCTTTTGTTTGGAGATGACGCTAAATGAAAACAAAACCTACTGGATGAATATAATAAATGCAGCGTGGCTCAGAAACAGCGAACAGAGTGTTGGACAATACATGGTGGAACAACTTCCTAGGGTCGATGTGCAGAGCAGAGTTTGTAAAGGTTGTAAACATGGAAATAGTCAGTTATCTTTTGAGGAGGTTGAGGAGGACTGCTGTAAAATAAAATGCCACAGTTTAAAGACTGAGTTTGTGGAACATGCGTATAAATAATGTAATGAACAAACATACATGAAGATTAATTTGTCTTCAGCAGAGTGACGTTCGAGGTCAGACGTCATGTTGCTCTGCTTTCACATTCAAATCAGTGTAAATAACCTTCCTCCTGGGTTTTCTTAATGCCAGCGTGTTTTAAAAGTGAAACCTAACTTCCCTTCTTAAATATGTAAACAGTGTGGGCTCACGGTTGTGGCACTCGTTGAATTTTTAACCTGGGATCCGTTAATGTACTCGGGCTGAATTTGCATGGGATGGGATCTGTGACTGGCCGTTTCATTTTTCATGTTACTTTACATGTAAATTTAATGTGGCGGTAAAAAGCAGCGAGGGATTCTTTACTGTAGAGCTCAGAAGTAAAGTATTTCTACACGCTGCGTCATTTTGCACATTGTCAGGCGAGTGACCTGCACATTCTTGCATAATCGGTGCAGCTGTATCGCTCAAGACTTTTATTATCTTTATTCAACTTGCAGCGCTCACTTTTTAAAGTAACTTGTCTGTGATTTGCTGTCTCGTAAATCACATCAGGTAACATTCGTACTTCGCTGATCCCTGTAGTAATTATTTTCTTTCTTCCCTACAGACCATCTACATGTTCTGCGCTCTGGCTCTGGTCTGCGACGACTACTTCGTTCCCTCGCTGGAGAAGATATGTGAGGTACGATGGGCTTTTTTCAGTTAATATTGTCGCTGATATTCAATTTAATAAATTTAAAGACCAGTTGAAGTAGCTTCCTCTCACAGCTGCTTGTTTATTTCTGTCAATTTCTTTTGGTTGTGTCTTAAAGTTAACTCAGCCAAGGTGGTTGCTCGACCATCTCAGAGTCTCTCAAACTTTCTAGGAATGATCTTTGGCATCTGAAACTGACATCTGCCCATTTTTTTTTAGCTGAAATTCCAACATTTTCATCATTTTTCACCCAATGGAAATGTTCAATAAATCTCTAACAGGTTGGAAATTGAGCGAGATGCCTCTTTCAGACGTCCACATCTCTTGAAGTATCCGTCCTGGAGTCTTCATATGTTCAGGAGATGTTCAGAAGTTTCTAGTAAATGGAGAGGGCAGCAAATTCTGGAAATCAGGACTCAATAGTTTGCTTAAGACGTCCGAAGTTGAGCGAGATGCCTCTTTCAGATGTCCATATCTCTTGAAGTATCCGTCCTGGAGTCTTTAAACTATATAATGCAATTACATAATGCCATCATGCTAAAAATCATTCATTATTAAATTGAAAGTGGTGGCTCGGGTTAGAAACTGATCAGGAGCATGAAGACATTAAAATTATTTTCCGTTTTACAGCATTATGGGAGGATGTTGAACACCAGTAGACTCTGCACCCTAAATAATCACATGTAGTTTGCATCAACCTTTTTGAGTTATGGCAACTTATGACGAAACAAACTGCACTTAGTTAGTGGAAGCATTATAGATGATGGATGGATGGATGGATGGATGGATGGATGGATGGATGGATGGATTTAAGTGGCTCCACTGTTTAGTAGGCAGAAGAGGGGGGACTTGAAATCCTGAACTCAAGGTGAAGAAAGGTTCAGTTATCAAGTCAATTTAACTATCTTACCTCCTGAAATGTTATTTTTCTCTCGTTCTTTCCAGCGTCTGAATCTCAGTGAGGACGTCGCCGGTGCGACCTTCATGGCCGCCGGCAGCTCGGCTCCCGAACTCTTCACGTCCGTCATAGGTACGGTGTTTACTCATAGACTGTACGATGGAGGTAATGGTTTCCTGAACTGCCATTTATCACTTTCTTGGCTCCTTTTAACTCCTGGTTAATCCAGAAATTAGCAAAGACGTGGAGCATGAGTGGCTCTGAAGCTTGTTGTGGAGTTTCTTATGACTTTAACTGGACACGCCCCCTAATTATGCATAATTTTAATACTTCATAAAATTGAAATGGGTGAGTTACATAAACATCCATCTCCTGTACAGTTGTCATAAAGACGGAAATGAACCAAAGAGACCAAAAGAAGTTTGGTTCGAGGTTGTAGACATGTTTATTTCTCCTGTAAAGTTGGACATTTTAACGTAGAGGTCTATGGGGACTGGCTCGGTTTTGGAAACAGCCTCAAGTGGACATTTGAGGAACTGCAGGTTTGTGTTTTTTTTGGTGTTTTAACTCGTGGACTGTATATAAAAGCCTGCATGTCTGGAAAGTGAAGCCTTTAACCTGCATTTCTCCTAATTACCACTAGGGGGCGACTCCTCTGGTTGCAAGTCAGGCTGTAAAAACATGAGAAAATGATTGTACTTCTCACCTGATTTGTAGAGTGAAGTAAACATTTTCCTGTTGAGTTTATGGTCTCAATGGTTAGTTTTCAGTCTCCTTCAATACAGAACGATGTTAATTTAGTAAATAATGACTAAAGATTCCAATCCTGTGGCTCTGAAACATTCATCTTTTCCAGTCCGTTACATTTTTACACATGTATTTCGCTGCATCCATCCCTCCGTTGCTGCACCTCCTCCGCTCTAATCGAAACACATGCTGCATTAAGTCGGCAACAAACGCGGCTTTTGACTGTTGCTGCACAGCAACGCTTTTATCCCGTGACACCTGCAGCGACCGTACGTGGATCTGAATATTCCGAGTTGCATTAAAGCCGTCTTACGTAAGGAGATGTCGAGCGTTGCCGGCGGGTAAAGTGTTTTTCTTTGATCGCATCTGTCTCATTCAACAATAAGAAGAGCATCAAAGGCTGTGGGGTCACGTTACATTCCTGTAGTCTTTAGACGAGAATCTAATTATACGCGGGGGGAGTTTTTTTTTTCCTGGCTCAGGATGGGCCTTTGGGAGGCGACTGCACACAACAGGAGATGTGATGAGTCTGTACAGTAAAAGCAATGAGCGCGTGTTGCTGTGTTTGGCAGAAAGGTGGGCAGCTTCTTGATATTTCATCAACAAAAATACCTGTTATGCTTGGGAAAATAAAAACCCCAATTAGCAAAAAATGGTTACAAGACTAAACTTCTATTTCTGTTCTTAATTCTTATCGTTTTGGTGCTGAAGTTAAAACCTGTTTGGGACGCTCCAAAAGTTGTGTTTGTGCAGGAAAAACGAGAGCAAACATGAAATCTGACGTCAACTGAGTACGATTGAATCGTCAGGATTTTAACCGTCTGCGCTTCAGGAGGCTTTTGTTCCTGTTTTTCTTCACTATGGCCTCATTTTTCACTGCAGCTTGTTGTCCTGCACCTCTGTGAAAACTACCAGCATGACTAGAAGAAGAGAGAAACTCATGATGTGATGCCACAAATCCTAAAAAAGAGAAAACAACAAGTTGATTTTCTTTGATTATTGATTTGGCGCAAATAAAATAAAACCAACAAACTGGAATTAGCATCAGTATTTTTCCCACAAGTGCTGCTAAAAATGGTGAATCTACATTGGATACTTATTTTACTGCTTCATGCTTTTTTGATGTGCTGCTCTGTGTAAACACTGCCTGCAGTTCAGCCAGAAAGTCTCAGGTTTTTATCACGACTTTGCCAAAGAATATTCAGTCTTTTACAAAAGGATTTTTGACCAATTTTGTGTGAAAATGGTTAAACATGGAGAATTTAAAATGACTTAGATCTGATAAAAACTTCAGGATTGTAAGCTGGGATTCGGCTACCAGAACGGTAACGTCACACGTGATTAGTTCTGTTTCTACAGGTTCTGGCTCTTATAAATGGTGTCACTTTGGTGGTTTGTTTCACAGATAGTATAAATATTTCAAACAGCCCGGTAAGTCGTTGTGTTTACAAAGGCAGAGGCTCGTGTATGAACTGTTTCAGTGTTGGATCACGTGTGTCGACTGCTTTGACTTGTGGTTGACTCTTGCTTCCTCACCAGGCGTCTTCATCACTAAAGGTGACGTCGGCGTGGGAACCATCGTGGGCTCGGCCGTCTTCAACATCCTCTGCATCATCGGCGTCTGCGGCTTCTTCGCCGGCCAGGTACGACGCAGCCACGGCCGCCGGCGTTTTCACAACCGTAACGTGACCTTTGAATCCTGAGCAGGCGTCCGTGTGCGTGTTGATGCAGTTTAAACAGAGACGGGCAGGAAAACGAGTTCAGCTAAGACACCACGACGCATCGACCTTTTTAAAAAATGTGTTTAAAAGGTTAATATTTCATGTAAATGGGAAAAATTCAAATCAAAACGTCACCACTTTTTTGCAGCAGCATGAACGCTTCACGGCAAATCATCTGAATAAACTCTGACGTAGTAAATATTTAACTCGTCTGTTTACGCTTCTAGAGTCCGAACAAGATGCAAAATGTTTGGACCAGCTGACGTGAAAGAAAAATTAAACTGACAAAATTTTATGGGTTTTTTTCGGCAGCTGAAGAACAAAATTTTTTAGCTACTCTGTTTATTGAAACTCTGTAGCGCCCCGTTCTGACAACACGACAGAACTGAGTTTATTTGCACGTGGAGACGAGACGAATTCACGCTTTCTTTACCTAGTTTTTGCAAAATTTCTAAAAGTTTGCTTCAAATTCACGTCGTGCAGTCGTATGGAAACCACACGGCGAATCAGACCTGATTACAGGACGTCTTTCTCTCAGCGGTTATTCATTCGCTCTGCATTTATTTATATTCGAGAGTGCGTCGAGGAGGCAAAAGCAAAACCAGACAGATGAACGAAAAAGGGAGAAAACAGGAGTTTAAAATGGTAAAATGTGCTGTTTACAGAAGATTATTTGCTTGATTTATTAGTTAAAATGCATTTTAAAAGCACAGTAATATGAGAAGCCGTAAAACTTCTTTGTTGTTTTTGCATCATACTGCTGAAGGTAGAGATGCAACTCTAGTCAATGAGCATCCTACCCTTAAAAAAAATCAACAGCAGTAATAGAAAACCTGGCAGCAGCGTCACCTGTAACCCTGATTCGTATCTGATTTACGTCTGTGTTTGCTGCGTGTTTTCCTTTTCATGCTCCTCTGTCGCTGTGATTACGATCTATACGCTTGCTGTCTGCTCTCTGCTGTACGTCCTCGGCTCGCTGTGTTTTGCACGCGATGCACAGATAACGCTGCAGCCCGGCTCTGATGCTATCTGACATGCCCGGGACATGGAAATGAGCGGAGTACAAGGATAAGCTCTCTGCTCTGAAAAATATATGCGCCGGACTCCAAACAGTGATGCAATCCCAGATTGCGCCTTATGTAATCACGCTGAGATAATGAGGGAGGAAGACGGGACTCGGGAGGGATGGGCCGCGACAGAACCGTCTCCAGGAGTTTGTTACCTTTCGGGTTTCGGCTCCAAAGCGCCGCAAAGAACAAGCAAACAGTTTTAAGTCGGGCCTCGATTCCACAGCTGGGAGTGGCTGGCTCCAGATGTGACCCCCTGAACCCTCCACCAGTGTTCCCAGTGAGCGCCGTGTGGGAGAGCGTCAGGCGTGACTCACTGCACTGTGGGCACCTGCATTGTATCCGATTACATAAAGCCGACGAACACCTTCGTCTACGTAGGACGGAACCTTGCGATTGGCTTTTTCTTTTTCACCGATTGTGATTCAGGAGGTCAGATTGTGTTTACATCACTATGGTAATGATGTCAGAGGCTCTTCTGTATCTCCAAGGCTACGTGTTACTCCACAAACCGATGCCGCATAACTGCTTCTCTGCTGCTTTTTTTTTTTGTTTTTTTTTTTTTTTTTTTTCTCCCTTTGCAGGCGGTGAAGCTTTCTCACTGGGCTCTGCTCCGAGATTCCATTTTCTACACGTTCTCTATCGTGGCCCTCATCGCGGTAAGATCTTAAATATGCTTCAGTTCACATGATCCAGAAACAGCCGCAGCTTTTTTCCTTCAGTACCAACTTTGCACTTTCAGCAGAGCCTGCAGAGTCGACTATTGTCCCGCAGTCAGTCAAAGTGAACTTGTGCGGCTCAAAGTGCTTCA
>NW_007577872.1:125862-127127 GCF_000690725.1 Stegastes partitus | reverse complement strand
TTTATTTTTGTTTTATTTTTTCCTTGTTTCGCTCTATTTATTTCTGTTGCCTTCCAACTGGGACGTGGTTTAAAAGTTGTCTAGAAGGGCGTTAACTTTACCAGCATGGTTAGAAAAATCATTCATAATTCCTCAAAATTTGTCCAAAATGATGACGAGAGAAAAATCAAACATGTTGGATCAATAAAACAAAAGCAGCAGAAACAGTGAACAGAGGAGGAAGTTGTTGACGATACATTCAGCATGGGGAAACATCTTTCTGTTATCTGACGGGTTTGCTGCTTTCTAACACTGTCGTTCTGCACAGAGGACATCTCTGAGTCCTCTCTCCTTCTAGTCACGGTTGTTCTGTTTCCATAGAGGTGCAGGTTTTTCTGTTGCAGTGAGAAACGAGCCCACAGTGAGTAAAAACAGGAGCAACAGAAGCTTGGAGTTAATGCACCAGAATGCCAGATTTAAAAAAGAACAGCATGTTTTTTGTGTCTTTTGAACCGAAAGGTCACCGTTTGACCTTTTTTTTTTTCTTGTCTGAGCTCTGGGCTGGTTTTGCCCTCTAGTGGCGCAGACGCAGAATTAATTTCCCTCCCTGTGACTAACATGTCCTCTTTGTGTCGCCTCTTTAGTTCATCTACGACGAGCAGGTGTGCTGGTGCGTACTCGTGTTTCCTGCAGAATCCCACGTATACATGTGAACGGGCTTTAAGCTGCTGACGTGACATTCACTGGTTGTTTGTGTGCAGGTGGGAATCTCTGGTCCTGATCCTCATGTATGCAGTTTATATCCTCATGATGAAGTGAGTGCCGCCTTCACAAGCCGGTTTTTCCTCGTGCTCGGTGGTGGTTTCGTCACTAAATCTGTGTTGTCTGCAGGTTCAACGGCCGGGCGCATCGCTACTTCGACCGCCGAAAGAAGAGCTCGGCCAACCTGGCCAACGGGCTGACGGGCAGCACCGACCTGGAGGATAACGTGACGTGCGACGCCACTGCGGTCCTGCTGAAGAAAGGTGCTCCGATTCCCTCCGACCTCTAAAAACAAAAAGGCGCCTGCAGCTTGTGGCTGCTGAAATTTGCATAGTCGTCGTCTATTTTTACTCCAGCACGAGACAGTCAAGGAGGACCTCATCGAAAAAGTTCTCTGCATCTTGTCCTAGTTTTCGTCTGCTGGGCTTCGCATACGGGGCGATTCCATCTCAATTCATCCCACATTTAAAATGGTATCTGTGAAACTTTAGCTTGATGTGTTTTGTAATTTGAGGCTACAATCA
>NW_007577872.1:117120-125352 GCF_000690725.1 Stegastes partitus | reverse complement strand
AGTGGAGAAGGTGCATCAGATCAGGAGCACCAGGAGGATGTTTGGATGTTTGTTTTAGAAGGTAGCGCGTCATGAATTCATCCCCCAGAGTCGCACCGGGTCGTTTCTCATCATCATTGATCCAGAATCTGCAATGTTGGACGAGTAGCTCAAATAATCTGTGATGAAAAAATGAAAGGCAGCATTTTGGATTGATTCTACGGAAGGAAACCGGTGATATTTTCTGAACCACGTGTAGCTGCAGGTCACAATGACTCCAAACAAAACACGTAGAATATTTTATTATATAAGAGACTATTTGAAGAAGAGTTCTGGAGTTTAAAATTTGTCTGTATGCGTTTGTGCACAACTAAAGATATTCAGTTTGTCACAGGGGAGAAGAGAAAATATTACAGTTTAAGGAGCTGGATTTAGAGGAATCTGACGTTTCTGCCTCAAAAAAATGACTCGAACCGATCAATCAGTTATCAGAACAATGAACCTGACAGCTGACAGCTCATGGATTAGTGATCATTGTTGTTTTATTTCTGACAGAAGTGGACACAGAACTCTTTGCCGGAGAGATTTCAAACACTTTGCAGAATGTTTTTTAACCTCCGAGTGTCTTCTGAGATTCAGCAAACGTCCATGTTGTCGCTAAAAGTTGTGTTGAAATACTTCTGTGCCAGCGTCAGATCTAGAACCAATATTTTAGGTTCTGAATGTGTCAGAATGCCTTGTCGTTTGAACCGGTTGGTCTGAGTGAGAATCTTGAATCTGCTGCTTCTTCTGATCTGATCTAAGAAGCAAACCGGTTCTTTAGGTTCATTTTCATGTTCGTCACGGTTCGAGGTGACGCTGGACGTCCACACAGCAGCTGTTTCTGGCCTCCGCGGTCCAAACAGCGTCTCCCTGAACACGGATCTGCTGGTTTGCGTCGGTGTTTCTAACCGTGTGTTGGCAGGAAGCCACTTAAACCGGCCGACATACATCCACCATCCATTATTCACGTCCACCTTTCTGCTGCACTTTATGTTCGACACGACTCCCGAGAGCTTTTACCGCTAACCTGCGACGTGCTGCAGTTACGGCGCTCCGCCATCGCGTGAGATCACTTCTATGGGTGTTTAAAATACCATCCAACAGAAGAGACGCCTGAGTTCACAGAGAATGTAAAGGCAGGTAGTTTGTAGAACAACTGTTTTCTCATTTCATTTACATGCCACAAATACACAAACAAACAAACAACCAAACCTTCAACAATGTCTGAAAACGAGTATTTTAACTTATTACTTCCTGTTTCCTGTTTACGTCAAACCTTCTACTTTTATGCCTCTTTCGAAACTCCACAACACATTTACTTCTCCATCAATCGTTTTGTTTTTTTTTAAATACAGTCGTGACTCGATAATCCGACACTAAACCCTCTTTTATGTCGGATATCAAGGCTGTCGGATTGTCAAGACGGAGGTCCAGATACAAGGAGGGCTTGATGCTGGAAGGCTCATTAGTTGTTAATATTTGTTGTTCATAGTTGTTATAATAACTAGTAGTTCTGGTCCCAATAGAACTTTCTGGTGTCTGGATATTCAGGCCCAATTAATGATGAATATCCGAATCCTCTGCGCGGTCGGGGGACACTTCCACCCCGGGGCAGCGCTCTGACGGGGTGGAAGTGTCCAGAACACACAGGCAGTACTTGGCTGCTGATGCTAGTTTAGTTAGCGCTCACACTTCTGTTTCCACCATCGGTGGCGGTGGGGGAGTGGCAGATACGCTCCACCGTTACCATCCATGTTTACTTCCATAAACACTGAGCACGCTCGCTGCGTGTGACGTCGTCGTGTCCTCTTCTGCGCATGCCGGACACTCGTATGAAGTTCACACAGCAGATCACATACAAGTCGCATTGAACTGGAAATGTGAACGAACTCATTAAAAAATCAGATTTCACAAAAAGATCTTCATTGAGCATCAAGTCCTGCAGTGTGAACGTAGCCAATCTGTGGGATTGTTCAGTCAGATAATACGCCGTCATCCTGATTGGTGACATTAAATGTCATGTCGGGGTCAGAATCCAAGGCTGTCGCTATGTTAAGGCTGTTTTTCATGGGTTCTGTTCGTTTTTCCTGAAAACCTGTTGGATAGCAGGTTTAGGATTGTTAAGGGTCAGATTATTGAGTCACGACTGTAGTTTTATGGTTGTGCTCATTTTTAAATCCTCATCCAGACCGTTCCATAAGCATACCCCACATATGGATTAACGTTAACTCTATGAGCAAACGGCTTTTAAATTGAAATTCTACTTCTGAACAACTGCCAAACTTTAATTAGCATTTCAGCAGCTTGTTGCACCACCGTCTCCGTTTCGTTTAAAACAAGCCACAGTGTTTGATGTTTCCAGAGAACACGATCTGTGAATGTGCTCGTGACGTGCAGCCTGTTGTCAACCTTCCTGAGCTTGTCTACAGGAGGTGAATTGAAACATGACAGCAGATAATTCATTTCCCTGCAGCTAACTTCCACTGCAAGCCGTCGGTGCTGATGGTGGACGAGCTGCTGTCGGCGTACCCCCACCAGCTGTCCTTCTCCGAGGCCGGCATGAGGATCATGATCACCAGCCACTTCTCCCCCAGAACCCGCCTCACCATGGCCTCCCGCATGCTCATCAACGAGGTACGAACCTGCACTTCAACATCAGCTACTTGCAAAAAAGAAAAGGAGAAAATAGTTTTGTCAGCTAAAGTTACTCTGAAAAGTGGCTGCCAAAGCTCCAGCGTCTTAGCATAAATACAAACCAAACATCTCTGTCTGGATTGTGCAGAAGAAGCAGTGGAACGAATGTTAATTTTTCCGTGGGATATCTCAGACACCTGTCGGCTGCAGACTTCGGTTTGGGTTTAAATCCAAAACCAAACAGCCACATTTGGAGGTTTGACAGAAAAGAGGAGAACAGAATACTAACTTCTGTCTCACACAAATATAACTTTTTAACTTTGTGTTGTGCAAATAAAACACAGAAAAATCGTCTCCAAATACAAAATGATTAAGTGGAAATCTCAGCGTTGTGCTGCAGACGTGACAGCTGAGACGTCGACACTCAGATCTGAACTGTGATATCAATATTGTTTGTAATATTACTGCTCAGTCGGTTTCTGTGTCGTGTGTAGCTTTTTGTTTCATGTACAATATTTCACATTTTCATTTCTCACGTGTGATATTTTATTGCCACATGTGATATTGCCTCAGTATCATGAGCAGAATGACTTTTTACTTTTCTGTTCTAGCCTTATTTTAATTCACTTAATTTGTTTTTCAGGATGTTTCTTCTTTATATCTTATTGTTTTTCTACTTTTTATAAGTTTAGCTAATCTTAGTTATCTTAGCTTATCTTAACTTATCTAAGTTTAGTTTAGCTTTGCTTATCTTAACTTATCTTACATATCTTAGCTTAGTTTATCTTGGCTTATCTCAGCTTAGTTTAGCTTCGCTTATCTTAACTTACCGTACATATCTTAGCTTAGCTTAGTTTAGCTTAGCTTAGTTGATCATATCCTATCTTTTTATCTTTTCTTCTTCTGCCTTAGCTTAACTTAGCTTAGTTTTACTTAGCTTGTCTTAAATTATCTTAGCTTAGTTTAGCTTAGCTAAGTTGATCTCATCTTATCCTGTCTTTTCTTAACTTATCTTATTCTATCTTAGCTTAGCTTAGTTTAGCTTATTTTATCTTTATTTATCTTACATATCCTAACTCAGCTTAGCTTAGCTTAGCTTATTTTAGCCTATCTTATCTTACAGGTCTTATCTTATCTTGACTTAGCTTAGCTTAGTTTAGCTTATCTTATCTTACATAGCTTCACTTAGTTTAGCTCAACATAGTTTAGCTTAGCTTATTTTATCTTATCTTAGTTTATCTTTTCTTGTCTCAACATAATGTTTCATCTGAACTTATCTTATTCTCTTATAGCTTAGTTTAGCTTAGCTTATCGTACATATCTTAACTTAGTTTATCTCAGCTTAGCTTAGCTTAGTTCATATTATCTTAGCTTATCTTCTCTTGTGTTATCTTTTCTTGCCGTATCTTATTTCAACATATTATTTAATCTGAACTTATCTTATTCTTTTATGACTTACTTTAGCTTAGCTTATTTTAGCTTATCTTATCTTACAAATCTTAGCTTATCTTAACTTATCTTAACTTATCATATATATCTCAACTGATCTTAGCTTTGTTTAGCTTAATTTTTCTAAAGATAAGAAAAGTTAATGTAAGTTACCTTTTCTTAATTTAGCTTATCTGAATTTATCTAATCCTATCATGTTCCAGAGACAAAGACTGATCAACACCACGGAGACTCGGGTCAATCGCATCACCAACGGCGACTCGGACTCGGCGGCCAGAGCTCAGGGGAGGCGGGGCCTGGAGAACGGGATGGGCGGGGCCGAGCAGGGCCTGAACGGCAGGTGCAGGCTGCAGAGGCTGGAGTCCGGCAACGAGACGGAGAACGAGAACGAGGACAACGAGAACAACGAGAACGACGAGGAGGGAGAGGGCGAGGACGACAACGGAGGGCCCCTGGTGCCCTTTAAGGTTCCAGGTACGACACAGGTGAAGGTCTAGAGCAGCATCTCAGGTGCTTCGGCCGCCGTTACACCTGTCGTCTTCTACCTGCAGCCGGCGCCTGCAACAAGCTGAAGTGGCTGACCATGTGGCCGCTGTCCCTGCTGCTGTTCTTCACGGTGCCCAACTGTGGCAAGCGGCGCTGGGAGAGGTGGTTCATGGTGTCCTTCTTCACCGCCACCGTCTGGATCGCCGGGCTCTCCTACATCATGGTCTGGATGGTCAGTCCGCTCTGTAACCTGGTCCAGATCGATCGACAGGGTCAATAGATCGGGGTTAGAGATAGAACAGGCGGGCAGTTTGTCATAATGTGGCATGAAATATGAATATTTGTGAAGAAGTCAGTGAAATTTTAGCTCCATATTTAAAATATTTTCTGAGATTTTTAATTTAAAAAAAAAAAAGCACTTTGACTCATGTTCAGCAATTTTATATTTGGTCTGGAAACAAATATTTTGACTTTTTCCATCAAACTCATCGGGGATCTTCGACTCATTCATCTCTGATTTGCTCAAAAGTTCTAGATACTCTTTAAACATTCGTCATTTTCAAGTAAATTATCCTCCTTTCCCATTATATTTTACTTATTCCTTTATTTTTGTGTTCTTACATACTTTGTAAAGCGTCTTGAAAAGCCTCATATAAGTATTATGGATTATTATTATTACTATTATGAAGTACTTTCTGAGATATATGTTGCACGTTAAAATTCGAGGCTGCTTGAGCAACAACATCTCAGGAACTATTAAAGATAAAAGCCAGATTTTTTCACTGTTATTCGTTATAATGTCATCGATTTAAAATCTGCAATATTGGCGATCAAAGAATCTCTGATTGTGGGTGTTTAAACCTTGAAATGAGTTAAACTGTCTGCCAATAATTTAGTTTTTGTGGCGCTAACCTGCTCGATCAGTCGTGAACGCTCAACCAAAACAGCTTTTATTCAGTTTTCTATTTCATATAAAAGGTACGTTTATATATTTAGTTTGTTGTTATGGCAACCTGCAGCTACGCGGGGTTCAGAAATCACCCCGAGCTGACTCCGGCATTATTAATTTGTCGTCAACATGAGCTTAAAGATGAGACTGTTCATTTTTTTCATCCTTCAACTCCTCCAGAATCAGAGATAAGTTGATCTACTCGTCCGGTATTGCAGATTCTCATCAAGTGAACAAATAAACATCATTTTAAAAATGCTAGAAATTCCATGAGACACATTAGAGTGTCTTAGATGAGAGTTTGTCAGACTGGTTGTATGAGTCTAAGGTGCTCTACTATGACAGCGTAGTATTCTCTGACTGTCTAATCCTGCATGGTGTGAACCTGGTGAGTGGAGCTGCAGCACAAATTGTTTTTGCAAATGTCCTACGAGGAAAAGAAACTCCTTCATTTTAGCGAGAAACGTTCCGCCTGCGGTGTCATGGCCGCTCGGCTTTCGTGCCTAAAATAGCGAGAAGCTGCAGCATTTAGTCACCAGATGCACCGTTTCATGATGTGTGCCGTAATTTTGGCAACTGTTGACTCCGCTTCTGTTATTAGGTCCCTTCGGCTCTGAGCTGGTTCTGGGTTTTTTTTTTTGTTGTTTTTTGGGAGATTTCTACCTGAAAAACAAAAAAAAAGCAAAAAAAAGCAGCTCCACGACCGTGAAGCCAAAATGAAAAAAACGCTCTGATGTTTAGTAGAAGTTTGTGTGAGATCTGAAAAACAGCAGCGGAAAATTAACGTTTTTTATTCTGTCTAATCAAAACTTACAAACTAAAGAGTAATAACCGGCTTTATTACAATGTGACTGGATCTGTTTTACATACTTTTAACTGCAGCTCTGCTCAATCTGATGCAGCAGAAATGAATCAGTCGAGTTCAACTTCTCAAACTTTGCGACGACAAACTAAACGTGTTTGGTGTCACACAGCTGAAAAAAATAGCATCCAGTTGCTTTTATTTTGTGTGTATTTTGCGCAAAAGCAGCTGAAACTCACACAAAAGTGATGGCGATACGTAAATATTAAGGTTTAAATCATCGTCCAGAATTCTTAGATTATTTGGACACTTGCTAAGAATGGAACTGCAAATGACAAACACTGTGTTATTCGAATGCAGTACAAATATTACAACATGGAGGAAACGGACCAATAAACTGAATCCTTGTTGTTGAAGCTCCTCCGTTGAGGTGCATCAAACTTAAAGGGAAATTTAATTCGGACTCGGTTCAATCAAAGTCTTTTAGTTTGGTTTAAAAATAAATAAATAAATTGAATAAAGATGAAAACAAAGCGGAGAATCCTTGGATTTGTTGGGTTTTCATGTATAGTTTGTGGGTAAAATGAATCCAGTCAATAATGAATGAAGCTGTAGGAGCCTCGTGTTTATATGAGTTTGGTTAAGTTCTGGTCTTATTACATTAATCAGGTTTTTCTCCAGAACTCTGTCGGGTCTCACCTTTACATGTGTCATAGTAATGTCAATTATATTTATTTTCAACACTTCTAGAAAGCAAAGGTTCATTACAACAAGACAAATGTCAAATTAGAAAGCAGATTCAGCCAATATAAAGGATCACGCAACAAAAACAAGATATTCTGAGATTCTGTCGTTTTTAAAGGGTTTTAATCCTCAATATGTAAATTACTCTGATAGCTCGTTAATGTCCTTTTTATTACTGGTAAAAGCCTTCGGCATAGCAGCTGTTGTCTTAAACGTGCTGTACAACAACCCTGACGTGAATCGACTCGACTTTAGTGTTGATTTTTTGCAAGGACAGCCCAACTGCATGAGAGTTAGCTACCAGCTAATTTGCATCGGTTGTCCCTGAGCGGGAACAAGAAAAACAACCAACAACGAAACCACCATAAATAACACTGTAGGGTCTGAACACCGGTATTTAAACTGGTTAATTTTATAATCACAATCTTTTTTTTTAACTATAAAGTTCAGCTGTTGTCTTCAACGTGCTGCGTGAAAACAAACTGGGTTGAACGAAGAAGCACGAAGAAGAAAATTGAGTAAAAGTGTTGATTTTGTCCGTCTGGTTTCAGGTGACGGTGATCGGCTTCACTCTCGGCATCCCCGACGTCATCATGGGCATCACCTTCCTGGCGGCGGGAACCAGCGTCCCCGACTGCATGGCCAGCGTCATCGTGGCGCGACAAGGTACGCAAACGCCCGCCACGAAATCGGTATTTGCTGTGAGGAAGCGCGCTGCTACAGATCGTGCCTCTCTGTTCACCTCAGGTATGGGAGACATGGCCATCTCCAACTCCATCGGCAGCAACGTGTTCGACATCCTGGTGGGCCTCGGCCTGCCCTGGGCTCTGCAGACGCTCTGCATCGACTACGGATCCATCGTGAGTTCATTTTAATTCCACCGGAGGAGGTTCTGTTGGAGTTTGTTAGATCTCTGCAGTTCATTTCCTTCCACTTGGCAGATATTATTTGTTAATCGACCTGATGAATATATTTCACTCAGTCAAGTCCTGTACCTTTATGGAAACAGAACAAGCAGAGAGAACTTAAAACTGTGCCAGAAATCCCAGTAAACAAAAAACTAAAGTGGAACTCAACATCGGTCTTAACAACCCTGGAAACCCTTAGTCGCTCTACATACTACAGATATTTTACTACTCAGCCTGCA
>NW_007577872.1:100206-115100 GCF_000690725.1 Stegastes partitus | reverse complement strand
ACAACACACTGACGGAAAGTTAAAACCTTCTTCTTGCTCTGCTGCCTCTCTAAACTCAGTCTCTTCTCTCTGCAGGTTCTCGGCGTCCATTTAAACAAATGGACTCTGGATCGGCGACTGGGCTTGGCCTGCCTCATCGTCTACGCCATCTTCCTGTGCTTCTCCATCCTCATCGAGTTCAACGTCTTCATCTTCGTCAACCTGCCCATGTGCCGAGACATCCACTGACCTCCCTCCTCCTCATCCTCCTCCTCTTCTTCCTCTTCTTCTTCTTCTTCTTCAGACGGAGGAAACCTCACCTGGCTTCCAGATTCTTGGCGCCTTGGAACCAAGTCCTACTTTTATTTTTTAGAGAAATAGAGCTCTGTATGATTTATCTTTGGTGCAATACGAACGAGAAAGAGAGAGAGAAAAGGGGACGTTGGAGGCTTTTTGGGAGTTTTTTTTTTTTTGTTCGGGACTAGAGGCGCAAAAAAAGAGAAAGTCCCAGCAGCAGATGGTTGCTGCCAATCGAACCCACGGGTTGGCTGGAGTNGTTTTCAGCTCCATTCTTAGTAAGTGTTGTTGTGGCAATAATCTAAGAATTCTGGACGGTGTACTCTTATTTAAACGTCAATATTTACATATTCTTGACGCAAATTGTCATCATTTTTCAAATCTTGCAGAACTGCTATGATTTATCATTTATTATCCTGTAACTTTTAGGATTTTGGTGAAATATCCCCATTTTAAGCTTATATTTAGTCAAAATGTCTGACGGAACCCATTGCTCAAGATTAGCTAAAGGAAAGTTGGAAACCTCAAGTAATCTGTCCATCTTGGGAGTTTCTGGCTCTGATAAATGGTGTAATTTTGGTGATTTTGAAAAGATAACACGTTCTTTAAAACCTGCCAGCAGGTGTTGGGGTTCAAACAAATACAAATGGACCCAACATGGAGCCTTGAGGAACCCCACAAGTAACCTTCCATAAAAATAATGTCTTTAATTATCTACACTATAACATGACTTTGATGTTTGATATTATAGTTTTTCTTTCCTGCCGCTGAAGTTTGCATCTTAGGATTCTTCCTGTTTTTACAGTTTTGGGCAGATAAATGGTACAACACATCTTTCAAACCTCATTTTAAGGCCATTTAGGACCCTGACGGTGTAACTTTTCTAAAAGATACCGTTCTGCATCTTTGTCCACAGATCCATCTGAACAGCAGAGGACTCATATTCTCTGTTGGACTTTTACTCGCCTCAGTATTCTTCACAGTAAGTGACGATTTCTCACTGTCGCAGTGATTCAGCCGCCAAAGCATCAAACGTGTGTCACAGTTTAGAAACCAGCTGCAGGGATGTAGCTATATCGAGTTGAAGTATGAAAAATGGCACCACCAAGCTCTGGTTCCCAACATGAGGGTCGAGACCTGCTCAGAAGATGAATCTGAGATGATGAATGAGTTCCTTTATTCTTCTTTTTTTTGTCTTCAAGCCAAAAAATGTGGGAGTCATGAGTCAGTCCCCAAATAAGCTGAATGGAGGCTCTTTAAATTCCATACAGTTCAGTTTAATTACAGATTTTAAACAGAGAAACCCAAAAAATCCAAAAGTTCCTTGGGATTCCCTTCAAGCAGAGTTCTTGCCGACACTCAGAAGGACGCCAAAAAACTTCCTCTTCACCAGAAAGACAAAAAAACCCCCCAAAAAACAGCAGAACCAGGCTCATGGAGGTGGATGTTTGCCTCGACTGGTGGGGGCGAGAATAGCAGGATAGGAGAACAGACCAACTACATCAGAGAATAATGAACATTTTAAAGATCAGTGAGGCCTGAAACTTCACATCAGACACCTGCAGAGTGGACAAAACACAAACCAGCTCTCTGTCAGTGTGGAATTTTGAAGTTTTGCCCAAAAAGAAGCAAGTTTATTACAAATTTTAAACAAAGAAACCCAACAAATGCAAAGTTCCTTTTGACTTCCCTTTGAGGAAGGCATGAAAAATCTCTCCTTTACTGGAAGGGACACAGAATAAACTTCCAGCAGAACCGGGCTCAGAGAGATCTGCCTGGACTGGTCGGGGTGAGGATAGCAGATGGAGAGCAGACAAACATAAACGAACAATGAAGAGATCGATGAGGTCAGAAACTGAAACTAAGACACCTGCAGAGAGAACCAAACCCAAACTAACTAGTTTTTAGCTTTTTATCTGCACAAAAACCAGCGATAACACAACACACTGACGGAAAGTTAAAACCTTCTTCTTGCTCTGCTGCATCTCTAAACTCAGTCTCTTCTCTCTGCAGGTTCTCGGCGTCCATTTAAACAAATGGACTCTGGATCGGCGACTGGGCTTGGCCTGCCTCATCGTCTACGCCATCTTCCTGTGCTTCTCCATCCTCATCGAGTTCAACGTCTTCATCTTCGTCAACCTGCCCATGTGCCGAGACATCCACTGACCTCCCTCCTCCTCATCCTCCTCCTCTTCTTCCTCTTCTTCTTCTTCTTCAGACGGAGGAAACCTCACCTGGCTTCCAGATTCTTGGCGCCTTGGAACCAAGTCCTACTTTTATTTTTTAGAGAAATAGAGCTCTGTATGATTTATCTTTGGTGCAATACGAACGAGAAAGAGAGAGAGAAAAGGGGACGTTGGAGGCTTTTTGGGAGTTTTTTTTTTTTTGTTCGGGACTAGAGGCGCAAAAAAAGAGAAAGTCCCAGCAGCAGATGGTTGCTGCCAATCGAACCCACGGGTTGGCTGGAGTGAACTGAATCCACACCGACGGCTGCTGTTGGCGAACACGCTGCTACTGACCGAGGCGAAGGGAAGACGGGAATCAGCGATTTTCAGCTGGATTGTTTGCTACTCTTTGTACAAGTTTGGATATAAGCACACGATTTAAGGTATTTTTAAGCAAAAAAAAAGAAAAAAAAAAAAAAAAAAAAAAGGCTTTCTCTGTATATATTTGAGGATTATAGAATATTAGCTGATATATGGGATTCTCTTATGCACAACTGGATCGGTGGAGCCGAAACCATCCGACGACGATATTTTACTCGCTTCGACACGTCTCATGCAGCATGCTGTTCTCGCCACAGCGCTAGCTTTGCACTGACAGAGATATTTAACACTATTCACGTAGAGTCTGTTCTTGTTTTTTGTTTTTTTTTCTTTCATATCCGAGTAGATGTGGGCTTTACTTTTCTTTAACCAACAAAAGAAAGGGATCTACCTGGAACTGACATCCAGCACTGTCACTTTATGGATTAGAGATGTAATTCTTTGTATTGTTCTACCTGCGACGCGTCTACAGGTACATTAAACACGTAACTACTGAAGTTAAGGTTCCCTCTAGACGGTAGACCTCTTGTATTATACCAGAAGAGTTAGTTTTTAGCTGAGTATAGCGTTGTTATTTCTTAAAGCCAAAAGTATTTTTAGTATAGAAGTTGTAGATTTAAGAGTCGAGTGTGTGTGAGTGTGTGTGTGTGTGTGTGTGTGTGTGCGTGTGTGTGTGTGTGCGAGTGTGTGTTACAATCTGGAGGGGAACCAAGGAAACCACTGTCACTGGGAAGACATAATCATGATTTATTTATGAATTAATTTATTCAAAGATCATGTCTAAGCACCAGTTTCAGCCCTTTGGATCGTGTACAGTGTGTTGGGCGGCTCGGAGTTGTACGATGTACTGTACCTAATATATAATCTAAGTACTGGAAACTGACTTGATGTTGTTTATATTTAAGAATAGAACTTTATAATTTATAAGTTTTGTATAGTTTGGAATGATATTGCGACATTTGTACGTTAGTTCAAGCGCGGCAGATTTTTTGGGAAAAGAGGACGTTGAGCTGCGAGGAGGATGCGGTTTTTACAGCCCTTCACTGGCCCTAAACCAGAACCCAACAGGCTCTGAACCAGGTTCCCAAAGCATCAGGAGGCTCTGGGTCCAGAGCCTCTGTTTGAAACGACCACTGACAGCTTCTGTTAGTTAAATGAACCACCGCTAAGAGACACAGAGCAAAGAGATGCAAAACGGCTTAAAACAACTAAAAACAACTATACAGACTCAAAATGGCTCAAACCAACATCTAACAGATACAAAACAACCACAAAGGCACTTATAATGGCTTAAAACAACTTAAAAAGACTGAGTGATTTAAAAAAGCTTCATGAAGATTCAAAATAAATTCTCAAACCAACTTGTAAAAGTGACAAAACGACCACAAAGACACCTAAAATGGCTCAAAGCGACATCAAAGAGATTCAGAATTCCTCAAAACAGCTATAGAGAGATTAAAAATGGCTCATAGCAGCTTAAAATAGACCCCGAACAAATACAGAGAGACCTACAATGATTTAGAACAGCTTCAAGGACCTTTATAATAACTTAAAACAGCTAAAAAGAGACATAAAATGACTCTAGACTTCTAAAAAGAGACTGAAAATGACTCAAAACAGCCTCAAGAATTTTCAAAATAACTTCATAAAGAGTCCGAATGAGGCTTTAAAGAGACTTAAAACAGCTACAAAAAGACTCATAACAGCTGAAACGAGACTCAAAATGGCTCAAACCAACATCGAAAAGACACAAAACAACCTCAAAGATGTTTATAATGGCTCACAACAAGCTCAAAGAGATTCATGACAAGTACAAAGAGACTTACAATGATTTAAAACAGCTTCATGGAGATTAAAAATGTCTCAAACCAACTTCTAAAAGTGACAAAACAACCACAATGACACCTAAAATGGCTCAAAGCGACATCAAAGAGATTCAAAATTCCTCAAAACAGCTATAGAGAGATTAAAAATGGCTCATAGCAGCTTAAAATAGACCCCAAACAGCTACAGTTAACCTCAAACAACTACAGAGAGACTTAGAATGATTTGAAACAACTTCAAGGACCTTTATAATGACTTAAAACAGCTAAAAAGAGACATAAAATGACTCAAGGCTTCTAAAAAGAGACTTAAAAACAGCTTAAAGTACACTAAACTCCATAGAAAATCGAAATAGTCAAAAACAGCTGCCTTCAAATGACTGAAAACAGCCTCAAGAAAATTCAAAATAACTTCAATAAGAGTCCAAATGGGGCTTTGAGGAGACTTAAAACCGCTACAAAAAGTCTCATAACAGCTGAAATGAGACTCAAAATGATAACGGCTCAAAACAAGCTCAAGACAACCACAAAGAGACTCAGAATGATTTAAAACAGCTTCGTGGAGATTCAAAATGTCTCAAACCAACTTCTAAAAGTGACAAAACGACCACAACGACACCTGAAATGGCTCAAAGAGATTTAAAATTGCTAAAAACAACTACAGAGAGACAGAATGATTTAAAACAGCTTCGTGGAGATTCAAAATTCCTCAAAAATGGCTCATAGCTGCTAAAAGTCGACCCAAAATGACCATGATTAGCCTCAAACAACTACACAGAGACTAACAATGATCTAAAACAGCTTCAAGGACCTTTAAAACGACTGAAAACAACTAAAAGAGATAAAAACACACATCTAAGGAGACTTAAAATCACTACAAAGAGACTCAAAATGACTCCAAACAGCAAAGAACTGGACTCTTAATGAGTCAAACTTGCCGCCAGTAGACTCAAAATCACCACACATGAATAGAGACTAAAAAAAAACTACAAAGGGACTTAAAACGACGTTAAACGATGACAAATAGACCCACAAAGTGAACACAAAACAAGTCCAGATGCTTAAAATCACCCCGAAAACATCCCAAATGACCATAAACTGACTCGAGGAGATTTAAAACAACCAGAGAGAGACGTGAACCAATGGATGAGCTGCAAAGTCGGCACAAGGAGGCACAAAGTGACCACAAAAGTGTAAGAAAGTCAACAGAAGGACTCTTTTAAAAGCCTGAAAATCACCTCAGAGACAAACAGACAAAAGATTCACGTTTGTTTTTGCTCCCGTTGAGTCTGAATTACTTGAATTAGTGACGAAATCCAGATTTAAGATTCGATTTCAGGAAAAAAAGGAAGCGAGCCGTTCCTGGTTTTGTCCTGTCAGCTCTGATTCAGCTCCAGTGAAGTGAAAGTGGAAGAAATTGTGATTTAATGCGCCGCGATGCTCCTCCTGCAGCCACCGGGGGGCGCCGCCGAGCTGCACGGCTGGTCTGGGTGTATTGTTAGAGACTTTAGAGAAGCGTACTGGTCGGTCTGCATGCCTCTTTCATAACTCTGATTATTTTGTGTGTAATTTTAATGCATTTCCGGGATCAAAAAGGCACTGTCTTGATTTTATCTATTGTTTTTTTTTTGCTGTACATATCAGGAGGGCAAAACGCTACTCTGGCCCTCCGACGAGCAGTTATATATTTACAGTATTTAGAATGTAGGACGGTTAGTTTTCAGATTATTGTTGTCGTTTTAATGCTCATGTCTGTTGAATTGTCTGTAAATCCTCATTCTTGTTGATGAGGACCTCTGGGCGGAAGTCGGCCTTGTTCCGGTGGTCTTCTTGCAATAAACTGATTTACATGCACGTTTGACGTCTGTTGTTGTGTTTATTATCACAGCAGACGTCTGGAGGCAGGTTTCTGCTCTCATTAGTCAGAAAAAGAAGCCGTTTTAATCGATAAAATGTTCCATAAATCAGGTTGTAAACGACACACGAACAGGCCGTTGTGTAAAATAAAGTACAGAATTAAATGAAACTGGAGCGTTTGGCGACGCTGAAGTGAAGATTTCTGGCTCTGGAACGACTCAAACAAATAAAACTTACATGTGTTTTTATAAGTTATATGCATTTCCAGTTGGAATCGTCACAAAACCTCCTGAAACGTCCTGTTTGTTTATGCAAATGTGGTGTTATTTAGTTTAAAAAATCAGTCGTTTGCATAAATGCTCAACAGACAAAGTGTAGTAACATAAAAACATTTATTATTATTATTATTGTTATTGTTGTTGTTTTCCACTAATCTGAAAAAAAAAAACCTTATTAATGAGCAAGACCTCAAAGTCTCCACTAGAGCATGAAGACAGAGCCTTCAGTGTCGTCTGGTTAATTAATCATCTAAAGACACTCCAGTAATTACATTTATTGTGATCAGAAACAACAATGATCGATAATCAATCATGAGGATTGAACGACTGAAGCTCTGAAGCATGTTTTCCAGCAGAAATAACAAAAGTAAACAAGAAATTCTTGAGCCAAAATTGCTCAAAAATAAAAAAAAAATGACACGAGAATAAATAGAAAAACAATAAGATGTGAGGACAACACGTTACTAAAAATAACAATGAGCTAAAATAACAGTAGAACATAAAAATGAGAAGTAATACCGTCAATAGTTCTGAGATAATGCAGTAAAATTACACATGAAGATTAAATATTTAATCAGCAGCAACAGTTTATGAGTCAATGTGACTTCATATATGAATTATTATTATTATTATTATTATTATTATTATTATTATTAGTTTGGTGACTCATCCTGCAGGTCGGGACCCTGTTTTGCCTTAGTATTTTTTATTTATTTATTTATTTTTAACTTTATTTAGTTTCATTAATTGATTTTAAAGTTTCACATCATCTCAACTCATTTTGCCTTAAACGTGCAAAATCAATAAATCAGATCTGATTTAAGGTTGATGGATTATTTCACCGTCAGCATCAGTTTTCTGCTCTGATTTCAGGTTTTCTCTACTTTTAGTGAAGCATCGTCCTCAGATTTTACTGCTTTTCTGCTTCATCTAGTCTCATGTAATTCTGCTTTAAAAAAAAAAATAAAAAATTAAATATCTGACAGAATTTATTTAAACATTTCATTTAGCTCGTGTTTATTTCATTCTTTTAGCAAAAATAATTCAAAATAGCTCATAAATATGAATATAATCCAGTTTTCCTATTTTTTAAACATCTATTTGTGTCTGTTTAATCTCATTTAATGCATCTGTTCTTTATTTATCCACCAAATAATCAGATTTTAACGCGTTTGTTGTTATTTTTGCTCATATTTATTACAGCAGCTGTAAACTTTAAGCGCAATAAAACTCGTTTTCTTGAGCCTGAAAGTTGCTTTTAGCTCCAAAGCGCAGATTTAAAGTCAGATTTGTTCTAATTAAACCTGATTGTGAGGCTTTAATTTACATTCAGCCTCTCAGCCAATCAGACGCAGGCCTCCCACTTCCGCCCTCCTCCTCCTGCTGCTGCTCCAGACCCGGACCGAGCCGCTCCAGACCCGGACCAAGCCGCTCCAGAGACGAGCCACGAAGCGTCCGAACCGAGCCGACACACATCACTCATCATGCAGCAGCGAACCGGAGACCCGGTTCGGCGACTCTGAGGTGAGGCTGTTTGACTTTCTGCTGTTTTTGTCGTCGCGTGTTTGAGGCTGATGCGGGTTCGGTGGTGTCGCTCCGCGGTTCGGTGGAAGTTCGGCTGAGCAGCAGAGCTCGAGTTCAGGAGAAAAAACATGAGAAAAGCCTCGAGAAAGATGCAGAACAGAAGGTTTTAGGAGCAGATGGAAAAGTTTGACGCTCAAAAGCTGCAGAAACAGAAAATATTCGACGTGGAAGAGTTTGAATGTGGAGATCAGGAGCAGTTTGGACCTGAGTTCTGTTCGTCTGTTTGAAAATAAGCACGAAAATTATCCCAGATTATGTGATTCTATGGCTTGTGTTCATCATTTACCAAAGCAGGAACCAAAAAAATGGCAGATATTTGTCAAATAATTCATGTTTCTGCTGATTTAAATCCAGTAAAAAGTTCTTTATGTGTTTATATCAAACACTGTAAAAAGAGCAAAGTGGAAATAAACATACGTATATAAAAATGCTGATTGTTAAACATTTTATTTCTGTTGTTTTAAAACAGTCAGCGTGTAAATTAATTTTTTTTTTCCTTCCTGTGATTTTAAATGAAAAACTAAAAATCTATGATATTTTAAAATTAACTTTTTTTTTTAAATCCTTTATTTATTTTTTATTTTTAACTGATAACATTCTTAAATAATAATAATTCCTGATTTAAAAACAGTGAAAAATAATTTAAAAAATAAAATTAAAGTCTAATTTTATGGTTAAATATTTATTTTTTTAAATTTCCGTTAACATGCACATTAAGGCTTTTTTTTCCTCCTGTGATTTTACCAGATATTAAATAGAATTTATCAAAAACAAACAAACTAAGAAATGTCAGTGAGTTGCTGAAGTAAAGAAGTGTTGTTTTCCCGGTGTGCTGCTGTTTGTTCACACGACTGTGATGTTGTCGGTTTTTCTGCCTCCAGGCTGCAGACGTCCGACTGAACTCTTGATCTCGTCACAGCAGCATTTTTAAAGCGTCTCAGTCAGGCGGCTGCTTGTCTCAAATAGTTTCAGCTTCAAGTGAGGCAAAAAACAACAACAAAAAAAATCAAGTCGCTGTAGATTCTCAGTCGTCAACACTGTTAAAAAAATAAAAGAAAAAAAATAAAAGAAAATCTGGCAACAGGGTGCCTGAAAAAATACACAAAAAATAAAGATAAAAACCTGTAAAAACAAAAAAAATAATAATAATAATAATAATAATTGTAAAATAAATGCTAATAATTAAAATACAAATGAAAAAGTAAAAAAAAAAAAAAAGTGAAAATAGCAGGAGATATCTGTAAAATAATCAGATTTTTTCATTGATTTGTATAAATGAATTTTATCTACATGCATTGTTAAAGAACTGTTTTTTGTAAAAATAAATAAATACAAATTTTAAAAATGATGATATTTTATACGTTATTATGTGTAATTTAACAAAAAAAAGGAAAATTCTGTAAAAAATAAATAAATAATAATCTGAAATTTTTTTGCTGATTTAAGTCATGTAAAAAGAAATTAATGTTTTATTGTTTTTTTTCAGAGTTTTTGACAGTCATTATGCGTAAATTTTATAAAATGGGTAAAATCTGTAAAAATGAAAAAAAATTACACTAAAATATATTTTTTTAAATCGTTAAAAACAAACTTTTTGTTTTTTTATGGTAAATTTAAGCTGTTTAGTGAAAAGCAAAAGTTTATTTTCCTTCCAGGACACAAAGCTTCCAGTAAACACGTGCTCGGCTGTAAATGTCCCGTTTGTTTACTTGCTTTGTAGTTTCAGATCAGTTTTAGTGATTTTGTAAAAATGAGCAGGACGTGGAGGAGAAAGTAGAAAAACCTCTTTGGATCCTCTGGTTGACTCCAAGAATCTTCATCTGCTTCTAAACATGTTTTTATTTGAACCTTAAACACTGAACTCTGGGTCAAAATGCATCATTTTACATGAAACTAGGAGTGAGTGACGGCTGTTCAGTGACGCTGATGTTGTTGAGAATCTTCCTGACGATTTGAGACAGAGAACGATCAGTAAATGCTGCTGCTGAGGTTTGAAATCAGCTCCTGAACACCTCCACGGCGCTCCTCTTCCTCCTGAAACCACTGTCGTTCGGCCTCGTTTCTTCGTCGTCCTGCTGCGACACGCTCCGGCTTCTCCCGTCGAGCGCTTTATGATGTTTCAGGACAATACAAAAAGGGGCCAATTTCCCAATTTAAGCTTCTTTGGAATCTGCTAAAGCGATTAGCTGCAGGATTTTTTTGGCTCAGAGACTCGTGGTTACGTCCTGCTTTGGGGAAATGAATCAGCGCGAAGGTATTTGGGTGAAAAACAACTCGCAGCTCGTCACAGTCGGGCTACGGAGCTGATTAGCGCTTGATTGAGGTCGCGGGGGTCGACGTGATCTGTGGAGTTTCTGGCCGAGGCTCAGTGTTGAAGACGTGGTTCTGGGTTCTGGGTTCTGGGTTCTGGGTGGCTGTGGGGGATGTTAACACTGGACGCCGTGTTCAGCTGCTGCAGCTCTGCTTCTTCTGCACGCATGACTGCAGATTATGTGTGTGAGCGCTCATTCAGACGTTAGGATTCATGAAAGTCCTCCTGACCGGGCGACACGTCCTGCAAATGTAGAAAATAACACATCTGCTGTGGGGCTTGTTGTGGGTCTGGTGCGGCGCTTTGATCTGCACGGAGACGCAAACAGCAGTATAACAGGATGACTGTGGTTGAGTTCAATCGTTGGGTCGCTATGGCTCATGCTAACGCTCCACCTACATCATAGAAACTGTCATTCTGGACAAATTCGGATTCATTTTGGACTAGAAATGTAAATATATATAAATAAGCTGTTAACCCTCAGAGGTCTTGGCCTGTTTTTGCATATTTTTGGTTTTGTCTTTATATACCAGTCGTGCATTTCCCTCCTCGGCCTTCAGTGGCGTCCTGCCTGAATCAAACCGCCTCCTAACACCGTCATGATGACGCCACGGCTACATCAGTATTCTGCAGAAAGGCAGCATATCAGGACGTTACATCGCAGACACGTATCTCATGTAGTGAGAATGAACGCCATCACTAAAGCCAGAAACCAGTTAAAACAATTCAACGAGTCTCCATTAACACACACATCCCATCAGGGTTCACCACCGTATTTCCCTGTCTTGGCCCACTACGCCGTCTTGGCCCGCTACGCCGTCTTGGCCCGCTACGCCGTCTTGGCCCGCTACGCCATCTTTACAGCTGCATGTTTGGAAAATTTTACATATGTTTACAGTAAAACGTCCAAATTTTCCTAAGAAACTCGATTCTCTTCGGTCACCTTCAACGCTAACGCTGCTATTCATTAGAAGCGAAGACGCTAACGCTGAATGCAGAAAGTGGGGTCTATCCAGTCGTGTTTCTGCCATAAGTTTGAATTCGCTGTAGGGCTGAGAATGTCTTAACTTAAAAAAACAAAACAAAACTAATACTTTTATGATAAAATTTTAGCCTATGGGTGAGGGTGGTGCCTCAGGGTTAGGGTGAGGATTAGGGACGTTAATATTTTTGTTCAGTTGATTTAACGGTTGTTAATTAACTGATAACACAAAAAAGAAGAAGGTCATGCACGTCACAAAACGTATTGTGGATGAGCTGCAGTACCTGGTTCCTCCATCAGGTGGAGCCTCTCACCGTTTATTACTGCAGCAACCACAGGAAGTTCATGTGGGCAAGCAGAGAGCATTGTGGGAGTTTAGCTAGCACCATGGAGAAGTGTTCTGTGATGCTGCATGCCTACCGACCAAATCTGCTCCGGCTGCTACATTTCTGTGTTTACTGTCAGTCAGACGGAAAATTTACAATCTATTTTTTTGGTGAGCTGCAGAGAGCTTCTGTTCATACAGCCTTTAGTCTGACTCTTCGTTTCCCCGAGTCTCTACAACTGAGGTAGAACATAGACAACAAAGAACAAACTCCACGTCTTATGTTGTCCAGAGCTGCAGGAACCAAACTACTCACTGCTCTGCTGCAGGTTCTCCTGGAGTCAATTAGCTCCTAATGTGATTAGACTAAAATGTATTTAGAAATATGCGCCGTGTCGGAAATTATGGGCTGTTTAACAACGCTCACAGCTGTCGGGAGGCGTTTCCAGATCCTCGCCATCTCCTCCAGCCACGTGGATGTCCGAATATTTGCCATAAAAACCCGTTTTCCAAGTTTCCGACTGATCCAAACAGAGCGGGTGGCCAGAAACAACATCTGTCAGCGCTTTCAGGATCAGCTGTTTGTATATATTGATTGGTTTCGGTTGTTCTCAAAACAATCAAGTCAGATGGGGTGGATGCTTTGGCACCTGGTGACGCTGATTCAGCATCTCACCGAGTTCAGATCGGGCTGCACAGGACGTGGACACGTTCAGAAAAAAGGAAAAAAAACGGGTCTTTTTGCCTGTTTGTGTACCGTCGTTTTAAAAGTAGTGCAAAAATAAATCCGCTTTAGAGTCGCTCGATGGCAGAGTTGGACATCCGTTTATGCTAAGCTAAAGCCCTGTTCAGACATGGGTGAACGTAGCATTGCTGCTTCGACATCTGTCATCCAGATATTACACCAATAAACCAAAGGCTAAATCTAAATGGCTCATAAGATTTGGTGACAAACTGTGACAGTGTGACCTGCCGTTAGATCCTGATCCATCCCGTCTCCGTGTTTTTACTCTTTGAGATGTTTCTGTGGATCTGTCTGATGCTGCAGGTGTTCAGTTAACTCAGAGGAAAGACTCCTGAACATCTGGAGGCAACAAACTGACCTGAAGCTGCTGTTACCCTCAAGTTTTAATTTTATTGATATTTCAGTTTGTAATAGATGTGAAATTGTAGCAAGAAGAAAATGAGACCTTTTTCTGGTGATAATCACAGAAAAAAGTATAAATTTCTATGTTAACAGTAAGAGAAAAAAAAAAAACAGGCCAAAACTGGAATTAAAAAATGCCCACATCAAAAAATCTGCATTTTTATATTTTGTTCTTTCACAATGTTTGACCATAAAATTGCACTCTTTTTTTTTTTACCGTTTAAATCAGCAAATCATATTTTACTTTTTAAAATGTATTTAATTTGCCAATAAATTACAGACAATATTTAGAGACATCACAGAAAAATGCTAAATTTACTGCTGTAAAAACAAGAAAAAACAAAACTTATCTTCTTCTTTTGTAATTTGTTTTAGTGGATTCAAAGCCGACATTATTTGAAAGAAACAAAATTAAAGATTTAAAAATGGTGAATAATTTTTAAACTGTTATTTTACAAATTTTTCTTGTTTTCTTAAATTAGAAATAATATCTGGTAAAATCACGGGTGTTAATTTACAGTATTTTATTTTATTTTTTTGCACCAACAGTAATTTCTTTTTCTTACCCTAAAGTGACGCTGGAGGGGAAAACATCATTATTTTATGATTTATTCAGTTTTATTTTTCTCCATTTTTATTTGTTTATTTATTTATTTTTAACCACATTTTCTCCTTTTTTGAGATTTTTTTTACAGTAATTTTGTTGTACTTATATTTTCCCAAACAGTAATTCAGGGGGAAATATCATTATTTACAGATTTATTTGGTTTTGTTTTCACCGTTTTTGGAGTATTTTTTGCCATTTTTTCATTAGTTCCCGCCTCCATCTGCTTCATCTGCTCTAACAAAAAGTCAGCATCCACCTTCCTGCTGCTCGTTTCAAGGGGAGGAAACAGTCTTTCAGGCTTCTGTGACCTTTTAGTGTGGAAACGTGTTGCTGGGCGTCGCTGGAGTCCGACTCGGTTTCTACCCGTAACTCGGCTCCGATTAACGGCTGCTTCGGCTTCTTTCGCGAGACTCGAGCTGCGATTAGCGGTCGGGCTGCTGCTCCGCTCGCTGTTTGACTGACACGACGCCTCATGGAACAAATTAAAGTCAATCTCAACCTTCTGTCACGTCTTTTTTTTAACAAACACAACTCGGGCCAGCGGGTTCAGCTGCACTCGCCGAGAACCGCTGACCCAAATTCTGCTCCGCGGCTCAGAACACACATTTCTCCTACCGCAGCCGAGACTGTGTTTTTTGAAGATCTGAGTGGGATTGAAGGTGACTCGCTGTGTTCTGCCGTCATCTGGTTGTTCCTCGGGGCGACCACGCCGCTCTCTGGGGGATTCTTATCGGCGGTGGGTTTGTGCAGCTGCCTCCTCGTCACACCGTCCTCACAGTTTAAATGACACCAGTTTAAAGTTTTGTTTTTGTTTTTTTACAAAACGGAACCGGCTTCACAGAGAAGAGAGAAAATCTGAACTTTATATGAACTCTGACAACAAGGAGAGTAATAATCAGAAGAAATTCAGATGATAGTCACACTCAACCTAATAGTATAACAAACATAACCTGTGTGTGGCACTTTGCTTGAGAAAAATACTGAAAATATCAGGAAAAAAGGTCAAATTAAACCGTTTCAGTGGATGTGCATGAATAAAAACACACAAATTCACCAGTAGGCTTAAATATCTTTTAGAAAGCACCAAAATTAAACAGTTTTTTCAGCCCATGAAACTGTGACAACAGGGAAAAAAGTCTGATTTTCACCTTTTCAACG
>NW_007577872.1:94213-97015 GCF_000690725.1 Stegastes partitus | reverse complement strand
CGCGGTGGAGGGGTTTGAGTGTCCCTGTGATCCTGGGAGCTATGCTGTCCGGGGCATTAGCCCCTGGTAGGGTCTCCCAAGGCAAGCTGGTTCTGGGGGAGGGACCAGACAAAGAGCGATTCAGAGACCATGATGACATCAAAAAGAGGAAAAGCTGACACCTCTCCAAAACAAAAGAAATGTGTGAAAATAAACACTCAAAGAAAAAAAAGAAAAATCTCTCAGTTTGGTTTAAACCTCCTTCTTGTCACATGTTAGAAGCTGAAACCATAATTTCACTTCACTACAGAACGTGTTGCTCTGATGTCTGAATGACATGAACAGACTTTTCTCTCAGTGAACATGGTTCTGTGTTCTGCAGGATGGAGGTTCTTCAGTGAATCACATCTGAACCAAATGCACTTTTTTTTTTGACACTTTTGCTGAAGAGCAGAGGTGGGTAGTAACGAGTTACCTTTACTCCGTTACATTTACTTAACCCTTTAAGCCCTGAGCTATTTTTCAGGCCTTTTCTCGAAAATTACATACCCATAATATAAACAGTATATCTCTGCAACCACAAGGTCTATTTGAATAATTCTTGTGTCATAATAAAAGNAGAGAGAGAGAGAGAGAGAGAGAGAGAGAGAGAGAGAGAGAGAGAGAGAGAGACCAATGGGATGCAAGCACAAGAGGTGACATCATAGCATTCCGTGTGACATAGAACCTGACTTTGTTACATCATCAAAGGCATCAGGAATCAGGAATCCCTAAATACAGGCAGCAGACAGACAGTAAGAACTCATTGCCAGTCAGGTGTCACGTACCAGAAGCGCTGTTGTAAAACTGATCCAAACAGACAGAACGCCAGCACAATGAACCGACCCAAGGAACCCCTCACATTGTTGGAGCTGAGAGAACAGAACGAAACTTTCTTCAGAGAAAATCGAACTCTCAACCACACCATAGAGTCCCTCAAAAGAGAGATCCGCTACCTCTACAAGACAAACGAGGAGCTTCAGAGCAAAGTTGAGCACTACAAAGCCAAGAAGAACAAGACGGCTCTCCAAATAGAAAACGAGGTGTATTTTGAGGAGAACGACGCACTCCACAAACGACTCAGTTCTCTGTCCTGCAAAAACCAGGTCCTGAATAACAACTATGAAGAGCTTCATGAACGTAACAAGGAGCTGCAGGCGAAGTTTAGGAACCTGGAAGATGAGAAGAAAACCTGCCAGCATGAACTAAAACAGCTGAAGAAGAAGTACGACGAAGATATTGAGGCCCTGGTGTATGAAGTGGAAACGCTTGATCAGGAACTAGAAAGGCCAAAGCAGGAGAATGAGTCTCTTCACCAGCAAAATCAGCTCCTAAACCAAAAAGTTCAGGAGCTCGAGAAAATGTTGCGTGCTGGAGAAGAGGCCATGACAGAACAGGGCAGGGCCTTTGAAGAACAACGTGTGGAGCTTGCAAAGGTCCTGCAAGAAAACCAAAGCCTTGCACACAACTGTGGTGTGGTGAACCAAGAAAATGAGTCACTGCGCCACAGAAACCAGGCCCAGGACAGAGAGGTTGACAGCATCAACAGAAAGCTGTGTGACCAGCAGGAGGCTTTGAGACTCACTGAAGCTGCTCTGCAACAAAAAATGCAGGAGCTTGAAAATGCTTTCAGCGAGCTCAAAGACGTTCAACACGACTGCAGTGTGGTGAAGAACGAGAAGGAGTTGATGCGCCAACAGCACGAGGCCTTGAAAACACAACTGGAAGAGGCCAACAAAAGGTTGTGTGTTAGAGAAGAAGCTCTGGATAAAAAAGACCAGGCCCTGAGAAAACAATGGAAAGAGCTTCAAAAGACTCTAAAAGAGCTCCAAGACGTTCAACACAAATGTAAAATGTTGACAAACGAGACGGAGTTGATGCACCAAAAGCACAAGGCCTTGAAAACGCAACTCAAGGAAACCAACGGCAATCTGCTCCACAGGGAAGAAGCCATGAGGCAAAAGGACGAGGCCCTGCAAAAACAGGAGCAGAAGCATCAAAATATTGTCAGAGAGCTCCAAGATGTTCAACACAACTACAACGTGTTGAAAAACGAGAACGAGTCGACACACCGGCAAATGGAGGCCCTGGAAGTAGAGCTCGTAGAGGTCAGAGGTCAGTTGTTGGAGGCATTAGAAGCTAATGCGGAAAACATCAGGCCTCAACAAGAGCAGGACGTGGATCCCCCCGTAGAAGAGCCAGCCCCTATAGGAATTCCGGGACTCTCAGAGAGAATCAGGACTGTGGCTGACACAATGAAGAACGGTTGGCGTCCGTTCTGGTTCTAATTGTTCCACTACGTCCACCTGTCCTCCACCTACAGACTGTGAGAGGAAGCCGGAGAACCCGGAGGGAACCCACACTGCACGTGGAGAACATGCAAACTCCACGCAGAAGGATTCCGGTGCCCCCACAGGGACGCGAGCCGGCAACCTTCTTGCTGCGAGGCAACAGTGCTAAGCCTGCAGCCCCCTAATAGTAATATAGAAATAATAATATTATAGTAATAACAAAATAATAAAATAGTCATAATAAATAATAACAAAATGAAAAAAAAAAAATTATGGAAAGTGCTTACATACATAGCATACCAGAGGGAAAAGGTGGATTTGTGAAGGGGAGAACATTAGGTTGTGCTCAGTGAAGCACAAGCTAATGTTAGCTAACAGAGAAAGATATATACAGCACATAAAATAAACTGTGGAGGGGGAAGGGGTATCTTAACTAATTCACCTAATCTCAGTGCTATAAATCCCATCAGAAATAAATAAAATATATATAATA
>NW_007577872.1:87496-90897 GCF_000690725.1 Stegastes partitus | reverse complement strand
ATGCCACCCCGGTAGATCCGCCCCTGGTTCTTATGTACAAACTATATATTTCACTTGTATATTACTAATGGTGTTGAATACATCCAAATACAGCAGTTTTTTTTTTTTTTTTTTTTTAAATCCTACCAGACCGCTGTCTGTGTTACGCAGCCTGTGCGTAATGGCGACTGGACGGCTGTGAAGCTCCCTTGATGAGGCGCGGCACAAGCAAAACTCTTGGCCATACCACTCCTATTAACAATAATTAATGTTAACAACCTGGCATAAAATATTTAAATATATTTTAAAAGAAAAACCCTACATTGATAGGAGCAAAACAATTGGATAGATAGATAGATAGATAGATAGATAGATAGATAGATAGATAGATAGATAGATAGATAGATAGATATTTGTTGTCATATGCGCAGCATGAAAAACAGCAGTTTAACAACTATGTACAAGTAGCAGCATCAATGAGGTGATGTAGCAGCAGATAAACATTTAAAGTGCTCAGTGCCTGGTGACACGTTCATGGAATTGTGCATTGAGCATTGAACAGCAGTGATCAGTCAGTGTTTCTGGTTGTTCAGGAGTCTGATGGCCTGAGGAAAGAAACTGAAAGTCTTGTGGTCCTTGACTTCACACTCCTGTACCGCCTCCCTGACGGCAGTGGTGTGAAGAGTGTGTGCTGTGGGTGTGTGTGGTCTTTGATGATGCTGTGGGCTCTTTCCTGATGACCCTACTGGTGTAGATGTCCTGCATGGATGGGAAGGCTACTCCAGTCCAGAGATGTTTAGGACAGTTTTTATTACACGTTGGAGGGCCTTCCTGTCCTGCAGGGAGCAGTTCCCATGCCACACAGTGATGGCGCTGGTGAGCACACCCTCGGCTGCACCTCTGTAGAAGTTGCTGAGGATTTCAGGAGGCATCCCAAATTTCCTCAGCCTCCTGAGGAAGTGCAGCCGTTCGTGCGCTCTCTTTGTGACTTCTTTAATGCTGTAGGACCAGGTGAGATCACTGCTGATATGTGTGCCGAGGAATCTGAATGTTTCCACCCTCTCCACCTCAGTGTCGCTGATGAAAATGGGGGAATGCAGCACCTCCCTCCTCCTCCTCAGGTCAACAATCATCTCCTTGGTTTTGTTGGTGTTCAAGGAGAGATGGTTTTCCTGACACCACGTCACCAGCCTGGCCACCTCAGCCCTGTAGTCCGTCTCCACTCCCCCGGTGATCATTCCCATGACTGTGCTGTCATCAGCAAACTTAATAATGCTGGTGTTCTTCTGAGTGACCACACAGTCGTAGGTGAAGAGGGAGCAGAGCATTGAACTCAGCTCACAGCCTTGGAAGCAGCCTGTGCTTAACTTTCTGATGCCAGATGACCCAACTCTGACCGACTGAGGTCTGTCAGAGAGGAAGTCCAGCACCCAGCTACAGAGGGATGGTGTCAGACCGAGGAGGAGGAGCTTCTCACACAACCTCAGAGGGACGACGGTATTAAACGCTGAGCTGTAATCAACAAACAGCATCCTCACATACGTGTCCTTTCCCTCGAGGTGCGTGAGAACAGTGTGAAGTGCAGCATTCACAGCATCATCAGTAGAGCGATTCTGACGGTACGCATACTGAGATGGATCGAATGTGGGGGGACCATGTTCTTAATGTGTGCCATGACTCTCCTCTCAAAGCACTTCATCACAATAGGGGTGAGTGCAATGGGACGATAGTCATTGAGACACGCAACAGGGGATTTCTTTGGGAGGGGCACAATGGTGGTTGATTTAAAACAGGAGGGAACCCTCGCTCTGACCAGGGAAAGGTTGAAAATGTCTGTGAAGACCTCAGCCAGCTCCGACGAACCGGCTCTGAGCGCACGGCCCGGGATGGCGTCTGGGCCAGCTGCTTTCCGGGGACAAGATCCTGGCACACCTCCGCTGATGTCACTGACAGACGGGCATCCTGTGTGTCGTTGGAGACTGGCAGCTCCTCTCGGCGGCTGGTGTTGGTGGTCTCGAAGCAGGAGGAGAACTCGTTGAGCTGGTCTTCTCGTCCCACCTGGCTGGATGTTCTGCTCGTGGTCAACGTCATTCGTCATTCTTTTCTCAGTTTCTCGTTCGTGCCTCTTGGTGGTTTGTTTTTTTTGCGTTATCTTGTTCATGAAGTTTCTGCACCACATTCTGATTTTAAACGACAGAAAAGCTCAAATTTGAGGATCTGATGCTTTTCTCGGCTCTGTCCAGTTGGAATATGTTGTTTGTTTTTCCACCACTTGAAGCTGCCGTGTTCCCGGATCATGAAAGTCGCTGTAAGTTGCAGCCTGAAGGCCGATAAACGCTGATGTAGCTTCACGTCTGCACAGAGGCCGAAGCCGTTTCCTGGCTGCCTGAAAGTAGAACTGATCTCTGTCTGGCGGCTTCAAGGTTTCATTTCCACAAAGAGAAAACAGCAAAGAGAAATAAAACCCCCACAGAGGACGAGGCGGCGTTAAAACACGAGCTTGGCTAAGCGCTTCCCGCTGAGGACGTTTGCTGAGAGTCGCTCGGTGATGATTGTGCTGCCGGTGATCCTGGAAGAGATCTAACCGTCGCTCCGCTGCCAATAAAAACCGCGACAGTGAAGCGAATAGCATCCACACGTGTGCAGCTGTGAACTTCAGGTGAGCCGGAGAGCATGCTGGGAGTTGTAGGAAACGCTCAGACTTCCAGCTGCTGCAGATCCTCCAGTTGGCATAAACAACTGTGGGAATGTCGTGAACCTCGAAAAACTGTCAAAGTGCAGCACAAACGGTGTTTTCCTGTCACCAATCATCAACGTTATGAACAACTCTGCAGGTTTTGTTAAATTACAGGTAATATCTAGTGAAATCACAGGGAAAAAAAGTTAGCATTTTATCTGTTAAACATAAACTTTGATTAATATCCACATTAAATATCTGTATTTTTATTATTTGTAATTTGTTCTTTTACAATGTTTGACCATAAGTTGACTTTACACAATTAAAATCAGCGAAAAAATATTGTTATTTTACAGGTATTTACAGGATTTGAAAGAAAAATATGTAAACTATGGGTTTAACAATGGTGAACAATTATTTTTTGAACTGTTATTTTACAGATTTCCCTGTGATTTTAATATCTAGTAAAATCACAGGATTTTTTATTATTAATTTACATGTTGACCATTAAAAAAAAAGTCCTTCTGTTTTTTTTTTTTACCATAAAATTACGCATTTTTACTGCATTTAAAATATTAATATTTCACAGATATTTTGTGATTATAAGTCTCCAAAAATAATTTAATTAATCAAAAATTATTCCTTAAAATATTATTTTACAGGTTTTCTTGGTTTTGTTGCTGCATTATTGTTATTTCACAGATATTTTTGCAATAATAATAATAATAATAATAATAATAATAAT
>NW_007577872.1:74848-84596 GCF_000690725.1 Stegastes partitus | reverse complement strand
GTTGTTGTTCAAACAGCCTTAAGTTTATGTGAATTAAAGGTAAAGGCCGCTGACTTATCATCGCTGCCAACGTCTCTGTCAGCACATTTTTTCAGACCTCTACATTAATTCTTACCATTGACTTGAGCAGGTTTACATGCAGGTGAACAATTATCACTTTTCTAACATGATTATTAACAAATCGCTGACTTTCTGAAGAGAATTAACGGATTTATGTGCTCAGGGACCTTTTTATTCTGCTGAGCCTTTACTCAAACTCTCACGTTGTTATTTGTGACGCAGTAGTTTTTCCTCTCAGGAAATGTAATCGAGCACAGATTGATGAAACGTTAGAGCGGATCCGTGCGTCCCGACAGTTTTCCTTCAATCGCTGCCACATCTCGAGCTGGACGCGACCGACGGCAGCTGCACCGGCTGGCGGCCCGACAAACCCGCCGGAGGACCAACGCGACTCCTTTCATCTTCTGTTTTGTTTCTCTAAAAGCTGTCGTCACAGATCAGGCACGTCGTCGTCGTCTCTCGCTGCAGCCTCTCGTTCAAAACAACACAAACCGACAGCTTTTCTTTTTCTTCCTTTTTTCTTCCCGCGGCGCCAGATGTGTCATTAAAACGCTCGATCTGTTTCTGGAGAATTAACAGATTCCAGTTCGTCTCTGCTTCTGCTTTCCTCTCAGACGTTCGTCATCTTTCATGTCCTGCCGGCCGAACAAAAACACTTTCCTGAGAGCGAGTCGACCTGCAGAGTTGGTCTGGTTCTCCTGAACGCTGAATTCCTGCACGTTGCTAATTTTCAATCATCCAAACATGTTTTTTTATCCAACCTCTTTTTCATCTTGACGTGTTAAAGCTCCTACAGATAAACAGAAACCGTCCGTTTGCTGATTAAACCTCTCGAGAAACCTCTCATATTCAAGACTTCACCTGCCAATAATTTACAAATATCCTTAAGAATCACGTTATTTCTGCATTTGCTGCCTTTGAGTGCACGCTGACAGAAGCCCAAAACATCTGTGTTTCTTCTAACAGTAAACCATCGACAGAAGAGGCAAACTATTACCAAAAGTGCTTTTAAAGCAGTTTAAACTGAGCTTAACCCCGTTTCTTGCACAGTCAAGTGTTAAATTGGTGCCTTAAATGAATTGCCAAACATTCATCTTCGCTTTATTTCCATATCGTGACTAAAAAATACGGTGATGCCTAAACTCACATGTTCACTGTACATACAAAACATTGGTTTTTTTGCCCATAATTCAAGAATTTATGCACTAATGTCATCAAACGTTCACACAAATCACAAACAGGATAAAATGTTCTGCAAAAAAATGATATTTTTTCGCAGCTACAAATATGGATCTTTTGTTTAGTGACGTTCAAGGTGGATATTAAGTGAGAGTTGATTAAAAAGCTCTGAGACTGTTTGCACTTTTACCATCAGGACCTGTGTTTTCCATGTAGTTTTGCTTCGTTATCTGTAAATGCGTATAAAACCCACACTGTGTCAACAAACAACGCAAATGCATTTAATTTCGTTCAAGCTAATCGGAGGCTAATCTGTTTTTTACCATCCAGTTTTATAGAAAATGTGCAGGAAGCACAAAGCAGCACCAATAACACACGTATAGACATCAGTCGGAGGTTTTCCTGCCACATGTGGAGCTGGTTTGGTGAAATATTTAATTACAGGACCTCCACAGTACGAACCTCCACAGTATACGTGTTCTCTGTATGCTAGCCAGCTAGCATGTGTTAAACTAGCCTCTTTTACCGTTACACATTTTCACAATTTGACCGTCAGCATAGTAAAACAACTAAATAGCCTGTTAGCCTGTTAGCTAATTCTGTTTTTTTTAACTTCCTGGTGCACATATTCCACCGCAAAAGTTAAAATTTTTCAATATTTTCAAGCAAATTCCAAAATGTGAAGAGTTTCGCAAACAACTCTGAGCTTCTAATACAAAAATATGGCGTTCCGGTTGATTTGTATATGAACACAGAGCGAAGTGGAAATGTTTTTGTGAACACTGGAGCAGAGAGGAGAAACAGGAGCTCATGGTTTCCCAAAACTCATCAGGTCAGGTGCACCTGGAGCTCATTGTTTTCTTCATCATTCACTCAGGGTCGAACTGTAAAAACAGAATTCTGCTTTTCACATCCTCAGACATCTGAGGGGGAACGTCTGGCGCTAACAGGCTGATAATGCAGGTTTTTCTGGCCACAACAACACGGTTGTCGCTTTCCATCCGACCGACTCGCTAGGTTTGGTTCCCTGTAGCTTCTTCGTCTTTCCCAAAATAAAACTGAAGTTGACAAGTTGATGTTTTGACGCCGTTAAACAGGTTCACTGCAGATTGTGCTCGACATGTTTCCATAGCAGGACGTCTGGGGAGCGTCACGAGTGTTGCAGGAGCGCTGGGAGCCGAGCAAACTGCTGCACAAAGAGCCACGTTTTAGTCCATTTCTTCACTTTTATTGGCACTGTCTGAACTTTTCCTGAGTCTGGACTTCACTGGTTGGTGGAGACGTTTTGGTTTTGGTTTTTTATAAAAAAAACTCTGTATATATACAGAGTTACATGTTTATATGGCATCATGATGTTTATGTGTGAACATATAATGCCATAAGTCAGTTTTTACCAGAAACACTGGCTTTGTAGGGCAGCATTGTTGGTTCTGCTGAGACCCAGATGGGGACCAGTATGTTTGGTGTAAACCCGCTCAGAAGTGAATGCATGATCCTGACAGTGAAGCACGGAGATTGGAGTGCCTTAGGAGGCTGATTAGTGTATGAATATACTGGCAACGGTGGGGATATATGCAGTGTTACAGCAGCAAAGATGGTGCAAACATTCAAGGAATGTATAGAAAATAAAGTACTACCTGTAAAATATAACGACTGTAACAATGATTCAGTGGTGTGGCACAGGATGTTTGATGAATAGACGTACTGGTAGAGTTTCATTATTGCACAAATTGTACACAAGTAGATAACTAACAAAATGGTATATATTCTAATGTGCACAGTCGTGACTCGATGATCCGACACTAAATGTAAAACCTTCTTTATGTCGGATATCAAGGCTGTCGGATTGTCAAGACGGAGGTCCAGATACAAGGAGGGCTTGAAGCTGGAAGGCTCATTAGTTGTTAATATTTATTGTTTATAGTTGTTATAATAACTTGTGTATTGTTCATTGGATTTCACGTCTAACTGACCGGTGGCTTGTGCACGGCCCGTCGGTAAATATGTTCAGACGGCAGCAGAAGTGACTCAAATCCGATTGTTTTGCCCCTATGTGACCTGGATCTGGTGTTTTCATGACAGTCTGAACAACACAAATCCAATTAATGATGAATATCAAAATATTCAGCGCAGTTAGTAGGGTCACTTCCACTCCGACGGGGTGGAAGTGGTCGGAGCGCACAAGCAGTACTTGGCTGCTGATGCTAGTTTAGTTAGCGCTCACACTTCTGTTTCCACCATCGGTGGCGGTGGGGGAGTGGCAGATACGCTCCACCGTTACCATCCATGTTTACTTCTGAGTCAGAATCCAAGGCTGTCGGTATGTTAAGGCTGTTTTTATGGGTTCTGTTCGTTTTTCCCAAAAACCTTTCGGATAGCAAGGTTTAGGATTGTTAAGGGTCGGATTATCGAGTGACAACTGTATAACCAAATAAGTATTGCAGCAGAATATTCACCATTTACAGAATGTGTGGTTATGGTACCAAGGAGAAGGATGGGAGTTGGTCATTGTGTGGTCTAATGGGAGCAGGAAGCCACAGCAGTGAATTCTGGTTTAACTGTGTCAGGTTCTTGTTACGCAAAACGTATGAAGGTTTTGACCAGACTGCACAGTGAATGCCTGGTCCTGACTGCGCCCAAGGAGCCTGGATAAACTGGCTCAGTTATAAATCACAATAAACACACACACAGCCAGAGCAGTCACATCTTGTTTTATTGTGCAAAACCCTCACGACAGATTCCCTAAAACAGTCAGCGCTTCACCTGACTGCATCTGCTCGCGTCGTTTAGTCCAACAAATTGCACCGAGGAATGAGTTGAACCGCTTTCAAAGCCACTAAAAAAAAAAAAAAAAGCCAAATTTAGCCCGAGAAACAAACTCGCACGTCTAATTTGCTTTGCAGCTTTTTCCGTCCTCTGCAGCCCTGTGAAAGCGCTCTCTGTGAGCGTCTGCGTCGAAACCAAACGCATAGTTTCCCATTGACTCCATCCGTGGCTTCGGCAGCAGCAGCCCATGCACAGAATCACTTACCTCTGCAAATACACATGCAGTAACCCTTAAAGGAGCTGCACGGGCTTCAGCCTGAAATGAAACCAGCGGAAACCGAACCCAGACGAATGAAGCGCCATAAAAGTCAGCGAAACACAAACATGAGCTGTTGAGTGCTCCTCTGGTTATCAGTGTTTTTCCTCTCCGGCCTCGTGCCCAGATCCAGTCGTTGACCTTCGTTTTGCAGCTCAGGAATTTCCCATGTCTCCTCTTCCACATTCTTATTCATGTAATTCGGAGCCTGTGTAATAACAGGAGGTTTCTGCTTCTTTTCCATTGCTTCATAAACTCTTTATGGGGGTGAGAACGCCTCCCGTTATGGACCTCTGCTGAGCGGCGAGGCGGTCAAATTATTTTAGACTAAGCACAAACTGTAGCGCGGTAGATGCAGCAGAACTGAAACAGAAACAAGTCGGCTGCTGTTTTTAGACGATCTGACATGTCGGTTGTTGACACACAAAGTTCAGACTGTTGAACAAAACGCAGCAACACTGACGACTTTATTAAACGTGATGTCAGTTAGTTTGGAGGCGACTCTGAATAAACGTTCAGTTCAATGAGGTCGGGTCAGTTTGTAGGCGCTCTGTTCCTCCTGCTGCTGAAAATAATGGATTAATCCTGAACTTTTCTCCTGATTAAAGAGGTTGTTGTAGAGTTTGGATGGATGAGAGCCGATCGACCAACTTACTGTGACTGAAAATAAACACCTCATACAAATACAGTCNTCTCAGTCTTGTTCTGTCCCGGATCAGTGAAAGGCCGCCGGTCCGTCATGTGGTTCTGCTGCTTCACTCTTATACATGATGTCTAGATTAAGTCACGTGGAAGTCAGAGGACGAGGAGCTGTCGTCTTGAATGTTTCTCCATTAATCCTAACGGGGCGTTTTTATGCTCCTCTCACATTTTTTAACTCACTGTGGGCTCATTTTTCACTGCAGTATGAAGTCCTGTTGCCTCAGTGGAAACAGCACAAGGCTGGAAGGACACAGAGCTCACTGTGCCATATGACGCAGCTGGATTTAATCAGAAATAAAAGATTAAACACAAGTATCCTCACTCTGAGTGAACACTCCCTGCAGCTCAACCGAAAAGTCCCCGAATTTTACAAACGTGACTGTTGGTAGCAGTTCATTTTTTAACGGCTTCACGGTTGTGACGACGAGCTGATAGTTTTTAGTTTTTTGTAGAATCGGTTGAATGCAAGAGGTTTATTTTTGACTTTTTTGTATTTTAAGCGTTGTGTAGGTGAGTTAGAAGTCAGATTTACAGAAGTCGTCCTTCACGTTTTCTCTTCCCCTTTCCACTATCGGCCAGTTGCTGTTTTCCACTTCGTTACAGGAAACAACAACAACAACGGCCTCCAAGCAGCTGCTTTGAATCGTGCATTGAGGACATGACCTGTTTACATAACTATAGAACAATAATCCATCTTAATCTGTGTGCAGATATTCCACCCAAACCTCACTTTGAGGGGACACCATGGCTGCATCCTGGGCTGAGCTGCATCCAAAGATGAATGTGATGATTTTAAAGAATTGCAAACGAGAAAAAGGTGTTTTTTTTTCCCCCCCTTTTCCGATAGCATTTACACATAGCAAAAACAGTGGTATTTCAGTGGACCTTTGGTTTACACGTAAACAAAGCTACAAGTCACCAGAAACGATCACATCTGAAACAGTAGAGATTTGGAAAAACGACATCATTACGTTTGCGTGTAGACAGGAGGAGGCAGAGTTTGTCATCACGGTATGCGACAAAAGCATCATCAGCGTCATATGTGTGCGGCCCATGTTTGCGGTTTGGCTACCTCCATATACTTGGACTGATGTGTTTCCCGGTTAATATTTTCAAGTATTTTACTTGTTTCGTACTCTGACACCACATTCAGGAGCAGCTCCACTTCTCTGTCGGTCCAAACAAACAACCCTCGCCCCGTTATCGTTGAAGTAATAGGACGTATGCTTCTCGTTACGCCGCCCCCTATAGGTCTGGCATGCTCATAGCAGCTCTTAACGACGTGTATATGGGGGTTTGTGTAAATGAAGATGTTTTTTGGAAAACCATCTGGTGTGAACAATGTTAGACCCGTTTCTGTCGATGTGTAAACGTGGCCTAAAACTGAGCTGCAGTGACTCGATTCAGGCTGAGCGCTACAGGACATTAAACCGAGTCTAAAAGGTCATCATTCTGAGTAGTCGTTTCACGTTTAAGCGCTTGTGTGTGTCAGAATTGGTTCACTGGAACCACTGTTTACGCGACTTGGGAGTCCGTTTAAGAGCATCTACGCTAACATTTTTCTCGATGCTCTGATGATGGTTTCCTTTTTTGTGCGAGATCTAAACGGTTCATGAGGACTGTGAAGCTTTGCCAGGAAGGGAAGGACTGTGTTAATAGTTTCAGTCTGCTGCTGAGACGGAGGAAGGAGGGGATTCAGATAAAACAGATAAATACGACGACAGAGAGGCGAAGTTTGGAGAAAGACGGTCTGGAGTGGCTCAGATCGTCTGCAACAAGTTGGTTTTAGTGACTTTTTTTGTTTAAAAGAAACTCAACCATTGGACAGTTGTTTAGCTGCAGCTTCGCTCGGAGGAGTTTTAAAGCTCTCTGCTGCGATGGGTGTGGAGGCAGCTGTGCTGGAAGTGAAGCCGTCTGAGATGGAAAATTAATTATGTCCGTATGAGGACATGGGAACGGGGTGAAGGAATGAGGGGAGCGGAGCCGGACAGGCAGGTAATAAGAGGACGGACCGGGCGAAGGGATCCCTCGGCCGATGCAGGAATTTCCTTTCACCACAACTGAAGCCTGTTTTTTTTTTTTTTTGACCCACAGAGCTGCAGACGTTCAGACGGACCGAGAAGACGACGACATGGCCTCCAGCACTCCTCCCCCCGGCGGCCTCACCGACCGGAGCGGCAGCTTCTTCAAGGTAAAGACGAAACAAAGATCATTTAAAAGGCATCAAGGTCTGTGAGGCTGAATGTGGGGGGTTTGGTCTGGGAAACGGTGACTCAGCACTTTGTTTCAAACAGAAAAAAACCCCACAAATGCTAAATTACAAGACCAAAACAAAACCCTGAAAGTGCAGAATCTCCCTTTCTGACATGTTTTATTATGTAAAAAGATGTTTGTTGCACCTTTAAAGATTTGACCTGGTTGTGGAGAAACCACATATGAAAAAAACAACGCATCTAAAAGTTTGAAAAATCCATTTTATTTCCTGTGAAGAATAAAAACATCATAATCGATGATCTGTTGTTTTAAAATGAAATGCGGTATTTCCTTTAAAAGCAGATATGATCTTCAAATGAAGGCCGAGAACCAAACAGAGACACTTTGTTTACGTCGGCTTATCGACCGATTTGCTCTGAAAGTGTTTAGAGTTCAGCACACATGGACTACATCTGACCAACTTTACTTTTCTAACATACTTTCTGCTTATTTGTGTGACTGCAGCTACACGTGGTTCAGAAATAATCTCTAGTTGACTTCTGGGACCTATGTCAACACAATCAGAGAATGTTTTATCTGTTTGTCCAAAATTGCAGATTCTGAATTAGTGACATGATGCGAAATAACAGAGGAAAGTCCAGGCTTTTCTCTTTAATGGTTTCTGAGATGTTGTTGTTCAAACAGCCTTAAGTTTATGTGAATTAAAGGTAAAGGCCGCTGACTTATCATCGCTGCCAACGTCTCTGTCAGCACATTTTTTCAGACCTCTAGATTAATTCTTACCATTGACTTGAGCAGGTTTACATGCAGGTGAACAATTATCACTTTTCTAACATGATTATTAACAAATCGCTGACTTTCTGAAGAGAATTAACGGATTTATGTGCTCAGGGACCTTTTTATTCTGCTGAGCCTTTACTCAAACTCTCACGTTGTTATTTGTGACGCAGTAGTTTTTCCTCTCAGGAAATGTAATCGAGCACAGATTGATGAAACGTTAGAGCGGATCCGTGCGTCCCGACAGTTTTCCTTCAATCGCTGCCACATCTCGAGCTGGACGCGACCGACGGCAGCTGCACCGGCTGGCGGCCCGACAAACCCGCCGGAGGACCAACGCGACTCCTTTCATCTTCTGTTTTGTTTCTCTAAAAGCTGTCGTCACAGATCAGGCACGTCGTCGTCGTCTCTCGCTGCAGCCTCTCGTTCAAAACAACACAAACCGACAGCTTTTCTTTTTCTTCCTTTTTTCTTCCCGCGGCGCCAGATGTGTCATTAAAACGCTCGATCTGTTTCTGGAGAATTAACAGATTCCAGTTCGTCTCTGCTTCTGCTTTCCTCTCAGACGTTCGTCATCTTTCATGTCCTGCCGGCCGAACAAAAACACTTTCCTGAGAGCGAGTCGACCCGCAGAGTTGGTCTGATTCTCCTGAACGCTGAATTCCTGCACGTTGCTAATTTTCAATCATCCAAACATGTTTTTTATCCAACCTCTTTTTCATCTTGACGTGTTAAAGCTCCTACAGATAAACAGAAACAGTCCGTTTGCTGATTAAACCTCTCGAGAAACCTCTCATATTCAAGACTTCACCTGCCAATAATTTACAAATATCCTTAAGAATCACGTTATTTCTGCATTTGCTGCCTTTGAGTGCACGCTGACAGAAGCCCAAAACATCTGTGTTTCTTCTAACAGTAAACCATCGACAGAAGAGGCAAACTATTACCAAAAGTGCTTTTAAAGCAGTTTAAACTGAGCTTAACCCCGTTTCTTGCACAGTCAAGTGTTAAATTGGTGCCTTAAATGAATTGCCAAACATTCATCTTCGCTTTATTTCCATATCGTGACTAAAAAATACGGTGATGCCTAAACTCACATGTTCACTGTACATACAAAACATTGTTTTTTTGCCCATAATTCAAGAATTTATGCACTAATGTCATCAAACGTTCACACAAATCACAAACAGGATAAAATGTTCTGCAAAAAAATGATATTTTTTCGCAGCTACAAATATGGATCTTTTGTTTAGTGACGTTCAAGGTGGATATTAAGTGAGAGTTGATTAAAAAGCTCTGAGACTGTTTGCACTTTTACCATCAGGACCTGTGTTTTCCATGTAGTTTTGCTTCGTTATCTGTAAATGCGTATAAAACCCACACTGTGTCAACAAACAACGCAAATGCATTTAATTTCGTTCAAGCTAATCGGAGGCTAATCTGTTTTTTACCATCCAGTTTTATAGAAAATGTGCAGGAAGCACAAAGCAGCACCAATAACACACGTATAGACATCAGTCGGAGGTTTTCCTGCCACATGTGGAGCTGGTTTGGTGAAATATTTAATTACAGGACCTCCACAGTACGAACCTCCACAGTATACGTGTTCTCTGTATGCTAGCCAGCTAGCATGTGTTAAACTAGCCTCTTTTACCGTTACACATTTTCACAATTTGACCGTCAGCATAGTAAAACAACTAAATAGCCTGTTAGCCTGTTAGCTAATTCTGTTTT